>NW_024387097.1:867695-933792 GCF_900408965.1 Simochromis diagramma | reverse complement strand
TCCATCTTCCCTGTAGCGGTGCGCGCGTGTGTGCGCGCGCGTGCTCCGCAGCCGTTCAGCACCTCCTTCCGCTCACCGCCACCGTCACGTTACTATAAAGCACAACAAATAACGAAGTTTATGCGTTTTTAAAAGAGAACAATGTCTGGGTGAAAAAGCTTCATATATTCACACCGGGCAATATAAAATATATATGAAAAAATATAAATTATTTTATATATATATCTATAAAAATATATATATATTATATATATATATTATCTATATATATATATCCATATCTTATAATCATATTTATAATTATATATATCTATATATATATAATATATTATATATTATATATATACTATATACTATCATAATATTAGTATATATTCATATAATATTAATACTATATATATTATATATATATAATATCTCTTATTATAATCTATAATATAATATAATAATATTATAATATATAATATTTAATATATATATTTAATCAAAGATGCTGCGCCTCTTTGTCAGTCTGCTTTTGTGTGTTCTCTGTGACTCAGCTGTAACACTACACCTGTAAGACCGACAGACTTCGTAACATTGATGTTTGCTTCTTCTTAGGTGCTGATGGGTGTTTATGTTTGCTGATATACTTTGTGACATTTTTGTGACCTTCTACCAACAGACTATAGATGCAAATGAGCTTTGAGCTGTTTGTGAAGCTGTGTGTGCCCAGGTGAGACAGCAGAGGTGTGGGTGAAGGTAGAGACAGCTTCTGTTTATAAGGAGAGGCGAGCAGGCCTGTCTGTGCCTAATGACGTGCACGATGAGTTCAAAAACAAAAAGACAACAAACTACTTAAATGAAATAAATAATGATTTGAACTGACTAACATTTTATTAACACGTGTGCATGTGCCATATAAACTATATGATTGTATTATTATTGTATCACCTCTCTGTCTTTAGTCCTGTTCATTACTGTTATTAGTTGATATTGTTAGAGAGGTATGATTTGTTTCAGTGTCTAACAAGCTTCTAACAGCTTGTTGCTGCTCTCAGTGAAAATACTCACACTTTCTTTGTGTATTAAAACATTTTAATGTTAATTTTAATTCAAAATAAGTTGTATAAACAAGTATAGCTCATTTCTACATTAGAGCACAAACATGAGTGAAAGATTCATTTCCACATATAAGAAGCTCTTCAGTAACACAAAGTGAAATCAAACTATCCAGTTATGAGCTGTAGATGAATGTCAGCTAAATCAGTTTGCTCAGGAACAAATGAAACACTAAAATAATTCTCATGTTTAACGTCCACTCATTCTGTGACCATTTTCCAAACAAATTCGCAAATAGGCAATGTCTTAAATTTAAAAAAGGGAATTATCAGAATCAGGATATTTTAATAATCCCTGATGAAATTCTGTGATTATAAACACAATAGACAATCTATTCATATTAATGTACAGAATTCACCTGCTTGCTGCTACTACTGCACATTCACCCAATGTATGTGTATATATATATATATATATATATAATGTTCTTCCTCTACCCCCCCCCCCCCCCCATTTTTGCACATGTCGAGGAGCGTGTCAGGCTACATTTCACTGTGTGTTATACTTGTATAACTATGCATGTGACAAATAAAGAACCTTGAACCTTGAACCAATAAAGACAGTAACAGAGAGCAAACAGCGCCACCCTCAGGTGTGACGAGCAACGACAACACACAAAATCATGACCTGAGTCAGACCAGCTCTCCTCTGTCATTTTCCACCATAATTCTGTTGATTTCTTCTTCTTTCATTTTTCCTGTAAATTGTTGGTTGTTTTAAACATCAGTATTCAGCCTCCATAATCCATTTCTTAGATTGTTATTCATTTGCAGCGGTAACAGTGGAGGTGCACAATCACATAAGTCAATACATCCTATTTGGCAGTTGGGTATTCTGGGACAGTCTCTCTTAAATTAAAAAGTCGGTCCTGGAATGCAGCACATGTGTGAGTGTAGTCTGGTCCCTAAGTCTCTCCTGAGGTTCACTCACTTATTCTGACATGAGTTTCTAATGTAGGAGGGAGAAGGGACTGCTGTGAAGGAGTCTAATCTGAGATTAAGCCGTATGTTCCAGTCTCCTCCACAAACGACAATACCTCTTGAACCAACCAGTAAATCAAAAATATTTCTGTAAAAACGGAAATCATTACCTGCTGAGGCACATACAGCCAAAAAGCTCATTTCCTCTCCCTCAGTTTTCCCAGAAACTAGAGCATACCATCCATCCTCATCTGTAGTTTCTGCAAATATAAAATCAGGATGGCTACTCCTCATCTATGACCAGATTTGGACACTTTAGACTTCTTACTTCTGCTAATTGAGGTCAGGATCCCATTTACAGTTAGAGATATTACTTTGATATTATTTACACTTTGCACAGTTGTAATGAAATAAATGGAGCTCCAAGAAGCAAAAATATAGTTTTTATTGAAATAACAAGAATTACAAAATACATTCTTGTGTTCAGGGAAAAACACCAAACTGAGGAACATACATTGAGATTTTTAGATTTCACAATTATCTGAGAGATAAAATGCATCTGAAATATTATGTTGTTACAAACTTAGTCACTGCACAAGCGATGCGTACGATGTTGTCAGGTGTGGTAAACTCCATTGTTTAGCTGCAGGGACTGGCTCCTGCAGGGACTGGCTCCTGTAGCACAGCGATGCCAGTTTCGAGCGTTCTCAGGTTCCACTATCCAAGCTGCTTCCTGAAAGTTGAATCTGCTGGTACCACATCACCAGCTAGGAGTTTGTGATGTGACAGTCTGTGGTCCTGTCCTGTCACAATGACTGAAATACATTTAGGAACGTTCACACAGGCAGTGAAGTCTGTATGTGTTCCCGCTCAGGCTAAATCAATCCCAGTGTGATGAATACGTGTGAGACTTTTAAAGCATGCACCCCAAACACGAATCCAAGGAACTGCACGGTTGCTTTGAGCCTGAGTAGTATGCAGGTGAGCTGCTGATAGGCTGACACTGAATATCCTCCAGGTGTGTCTTGATAAACATGAATACTGTTAGTAATACGTTGTATTCGGGTAAACCAGTGAAGCATTTATCTGCATCGTGTATGAAGCAGGAACATCTGCTGTTCGTATCGAGATGGTAAATCAAACCTCTCCGTCCTGAGATTTTGGCATTCTCTGATTGGATGTCATTTACAGTCATATCGGATTGAGTTGATACACTCTGAGAGTATCTCGAAGGAGGATCAGACACAGGGCACAGCGAGGTGGTCTTCTTCCTGTTGAATCTCCTGAACTAACGCTGTGTCGTCAGGCCGTCCAGATAAGCCAGCAGCGGCGTGAGCTGCTCCTTGCTCATCATTACGTTCCTTTTTCTTCCAGGTCTGCTTGAATTGAAGGCTGTTTTGTGCCCGCCTCTTCTGGGGTGATGTGTTTGAAAACAGTCGCACAGTCAGGTGAAAGGAGAACACACGAGAATGCATGATGAAGTAAAACAATGTGTTCAAGGAGAAAAACAGTTTGACCAATGTGATGAACATTTTCAAACTGTAATCCCTTTCAGTAGACGCTGCACGCCATGCGTTAGATCCACCAACAACAAATGATTTAACCTACAGTGTCAGTCTCCTCACGCAGCTACAGTTCTGTTCAGTTATACAGAGCGTCCGAGCCGTAGTTCTCTGAAGCTCTTTCAAACTTTCCACTCGTTTTCAGTCCAACACTTGTATCTTTCAGGATGTTATTACTGACAGACTGTAAATTAATTGCTTTAAGAAAATAAGAGGTGGGTGGCTGCAACCAGCAACATTGTTATTGGATGACCCCAAGTGGTTATCGCGTCCAATATGGCGGACAGCTCTTGAACGACACACGCATGACGTCATGTGTAAAACCTCTATAGCAACCACGGCAGTTTGTCTGGAAACGAACAGATCTAAACATTTGGACTTTTTTCTCAGGATGACCTGATCTGTACATTTGTATTTATTACTTATTAGCATCTAAACACACGTACGTCTTCACTTGGTCCAGTTTACTGGTGAATTCCTCACAGTCACTTTGAAACTGTTGTGGTTTTGGAAAGTAAAGCTTGACCTTCTCTCAGCATCCTGCTCATGAGGACCCGGCGCGCCCGTTTCACAGCGAGTCAGTCAGTAGAATCAAACCTGAAATCAGCCTCATGAGAACTACTAATAATGTCAGAAAGCACTTTTGGGAGAAATTTGAGAGGAGATCTTATTTTAGTTTGACCCCACCCACATCTGTTAACGTGGAGCAGGAGGTCATGACCTGCAGACAGCAGGCGACAGAGACGGCGTTGTTTCCTACACTCACTGCTCCAGTCTAAACATCCTTGGGCAGGATACTAATGAAATCAAAATGAAATAAAGGATGTAAATATTTCATTTTATACATAATGAACATAAAATAATGGACCCCCTCCCCCACACCATATGTGAGATACATGCAGATAAATATGTGCAGTAATTACAACAGAGCGTTCAGTGGACATGAAGAGATGAGCTTTATTATCTTGTTTAGCAGATGACAGAAGCACTGGAAGATAATATACTTTCACTCCTGAAATAAATAGTAATTAAGACCACAAGGATTATTCATTAGCGAATATCACAACAAAGTAAAAGGAGCAGGTTGAACCTCTAAAACAAACATTTCTGCATAGATAGTCTTGGATCAAAGCTCGTGTCAGCAGTTCAGCGCACAGCCTGATACGATATCACCACCTATCATCCTCCTTAGCACACGACAGAGCGCGTGACAGAGGAAAAGCTTTGAGATAATTAATGATGTGATTATGTACAGTGTTTAGAGGTGATCTCGCGCGCACACACACACACACACACACACACACACACACACACACACACACACGCGCACACACAAACGCACGCACACGACCTTTAAAAAAGTAACAATGTGTCCAAGGGCAGAGTTATGAAACATCAGCTGTGTAAATTGAAGCTATTTGGCCTCCGTGTGTTGACACAAAGGTTTATGGTTGCTACGGTGACCATAAACTATGACAATACTGGATAGACAAGAAAAATAAGATTGTCGATCAAACTGCAACGTTTACAAAAGGAAAACAGAAATCAGGTTTGACAGACACACGTTGAGGATTAGTCCCTTCACAATAAAAGACGAGGCATAGTAGCATGAACCATCACTCCCAGGAGCTGCTGAAGTAGTGTTACTGACTCTTCCTTTAAACAGGTGTATTGTGTTACTTCCTTCTATGCAGCAGAGCTCTGTCAGTCAGTGCAAGCAGCTGTTTCCTAAAGCGTTGCAAACATGAGCGTGTACGCCAAAAGTTTGCGTCTGTTTGCGAGCTGTGGTTCTGACAATGATTACGTGTTAGAGTAACAGTAACTCTTGTTATACATTAAAAAGACATAAAAACTTTGATGGACAAAAGAAGAAGAAGAATGTGTTATACTTGGTCAACGTGTCAGTGAAAAGTGGCGAGCCTTTAACTCGCTGTCACCAGGTAGATGTTAAAAAGCAAACGTAGCTGCTGGTCAAGCTCACACTGACACTACAAATCAGGCAGCTTCTGTAAATGCTTCAGATGTAAATGTCACTCTCATCCTTTCTGCTTCACACAAACCTGTATTTTCATAAATAACAAAAGAAATAAAGTTCAGCCCGAGGAGAAACGACATCGACGGAGCGGAAGGTACCGATGACAAACCTGAACATCTGTAGCAGTCGTGTGTTTACATGGGCATTTAGCTTTTTGATTTCATTCATGTTAAAAGTTCGAATGCTATCAAACAAAAACCATCACATACACTGTGTAATTCTGTGAAACCTGGCCTCCTGCAGGTGTGAGTACGTGTGAGACTGTACCTGTCCACTTCCTTCAGTCAGAATACTTTCAGGAAATGCCTTTAAAAAGTCTTTAGGACAAGTTAAAGTTCATCGGAGCTTTAAAACTGTTTCAAATGAGGCACTGATGCGAAAATAACAACGGGGAAAAAATAGTTAATACCAATATTTTGGTCTAGATCAGGGGGTCAAACTGAGCGGAGAGCCGCTGCTGGCGCTGTCGTCTCACACGTTAGTGTTCAGCTAGAACAAAACAAACAAACAAACAAACAAACAAACAAACAAACAAATATTTCCTAAAATGTTTCGTTTGTTTTTAAAATTTCAAATCTTGTATCAGACAAAACTGCAAACTTAGCTGAAGCCTTCCAAACACACTGGTCCTCTGTGTGTGCGCACGTTGTGTTTGTACAGAACAGAATAAATAAGTGCACACAGTGTGCGACTGTCACCGACAGCCTCAGCAGGTTTGTGCTCTCTGCTCGTGTCGTCTTCATAGTCAGTCATGTTGTGCTTTTGATTTTAAACTGCGTCATGCTTCTTCTCAGTATGCGGGCCGCTGCGGCCCCGGACCGCGAGTTTGAGCCCCTGGTGTAGACCGACTACCCTCGCTAAACAAAACTACACCAATCATTTTAAAAGTGCTGTTTAATTTTCACTTGTTGCAGTTTCTAGCTGTAACAAATCAAAGTGTTGTAACAGCAGCAGCAGGAGCACCGGTGAATGTTCTGCTACAGATCGACAAACGTCCAAAGTCAAACATCAGGACCAATAAATGTTCATTGCTGCTCAGGTTGGAGGAGAGTTTGTGATGACCTCTGAACACAAATCAAACTTCTCTATAAGCGACTGGCTTTTTGGTTTCCTGTTACTCTAACTTTGCATCAGCTACAAAGAGAGCTGCTGACCAGTGAAGTTAAAGGGTAGAAAATCAACCGCGAGTAGTAACATGTGTAACACGTGTTACCACCTTCAGAATGGAAATCCAGAGTCAGGAGCTGTGCTTTAACCTGCTGTTACAGCTGACGCTCAGGTCAGTATTACCCGACGACTGAGGGAGGTCTAATATAAAGTAGAGCTAAGACGGAAAAGTGATGCAGTGATGATCTGATACAAGAAGAGTTTCTACAAGTCGTTAACCTGCAGCAGGCCAAAGCAAGCCTGAAGGTTCTGCAGCTTCACACCTGCTCAAGTCACTGCTTACTGTTTGCTTCACATACGTCTCTGTTTATGTGTCTATTAAAGACCATTTCACCAGACCTCATGCTTATACAGGCTGAAAGCCGAAGCCCAGGCGAGGTGCCAGAGTCCAGTTCAGCGCCAGGACACTTCAATATGCCGGAAAGTATTTTTGGACTTTAGTCCAATGATGCCACAAACTCGTGCCTACACAGAACCTTACACGTGTATAAAGTGGTTACGCTGTGTAAGTGACTGATTCCAATCAGAAAAGATTTATGTTTGTTTGTTAAATATATATAGAAGCAGGGAAAGAAGATATGCACATGAAACCTCACACACATACAAACAACTAGAAATCTGAGGTACCTGAGGTATTGAAACACCTGAAGATAACAGTGAGCCAACAGGTGGTATGAGGGCTGATTTCCATTCTGAAGGGATACTGGCTCAGAGGATCCAGATGTTTCTGAGAAGGAACATCCAGTCCTCTCCTATTAATTGTTAGGAAACAGATTCCAAGTCCGCTGCTCAATGACCGCTTTTCTAAACTCATCACTGGCTTTGAAGTACTGGTTATTTAAGTCTGCACTATGTGTAGGCAAGCTGATCCTAACTCTTTGTCTGTAGGCAGCTTCAGTGTGGGGAAAGGAGGAGGTCAGCATCTCTCTCAGGACTGCAGCCCAATGACCGTGTCCAACCACTTCCTGTAGGCCAGGGCAAAGTGTCTCTGCTCGGTGTTACAGCAGCCGCCCAAAACACTGCTTACAAAGCTGAGTTCAGTAGGCAGGGTGGGGGGGCAAGGCAGCAGGACGCCTCTCTTCAGTCTCTTACTATTGTGGGGGTCTGGCAGGAACAGCCCATCTACTTCCATAGGTTCGCCAGCGTGCTTCTGTCCGTTCACACCGTGGCCTGCACAGCTCTGAGAGCTGATCTCTGGCACTCCTGGGTCTGGATCCGTCACATGGTTTAACTTGCAGTCGGATCCTCTGCTGTAGGAATGCTGATGCTCCCTCACCCACTGGTCCCACAAGTAAAAGACATGCCGCCTGAGAGACACGGGGGTATATCAATATCATTATTACAAACGCTGAACATGTCTGTGCACAACGTATTTGTATAGGCTCAGGGATAAACAGCCCCAGAATGTGAAAATGTTTTAATGCAAAAGAAATATTTAAATGATTTATCAGGACAATTAATTTTTTTACTTGTTTCTCACAAACGATGTTTGCAATCAGCGACAACCTGCCACCGACTGTGCAGCAGGAACAGACAACACATTGGTTTTACCCGACTTCCTCGTTTAAATATGACGTCTGTGTCCATTCTGCAGTCGCTGTGAACCAACAGTCTCTCACCTGTGACTCCAGAGTGTTTCATGTCCAGGGAAGGACTGGATCAGATCTGAGCAAAGGTCCATCTCCTGGTGGAAGAGTTGAAGGACTGTAGTGAAGTCAGCGCGGCTGTCTTCCTCGCCGCCCGCCTCTTGTCCTGAAGGTTCTCCGTTACTGTGAGAGCGGCTGTGTGGGCGGCTGCCCTCTGGGACTGTGCTGCACCCACGCTGGGGTGAACAGCTGGTGGAGGTGCGAGCTGGCCTCTTGCAGATTTCAGCTATTAGCTCCTTAAGGAGGAACTGGCGGTAGTGGAAGCCACTGTGGTCAGAGACATGCATGGACACCCAGAGGCGCATAGAGGACAGCTCGTCGTGGAACACCTGCCAGAATCACGACGACAAAGGTACGTGTGAAGGAGCAGAAGCTGAACATCAACAAACCAACTGAGAGATTCTCACTTCATTTATTAGCTAATCAATAAAGTTGAACGTGGGGGGCCTTGAATGGTCGTTCAACAGCTCGCAGAAAGAACAAGACAATAAGAAAATTAATCCATAAAAGCAACTTTTCAAGAAATACGTCTCTATAAGCCATGTGGTCGGGTCTGTCATTCCCCAATTCTGGGTGTCGGCACCGCTGTCAACGATCCGCGACAGACCCGACTAGTGCTGTTCGATATAAGGATATATATCGGGTGACGATATAAAAACGTCTGTCGTTTCATTTCACGCTATCGTTTGTTTCGTGGCGTCGCAAAATAAACTGTTTACGGCGATATTTGTTCATGTTCTGATGTCACTGTAGTGGCTGTAATCATTTATTAAAGTTCTCTCTTTCTCTTATATTTAATATAACCACACTACAGACGGACAAGCGCCTGTTTTTATGCACGACGGTAAAACCACCGCGTGTCCGCTTGTTTATTTTCCACATAAACCTTTCACAATAAAGCTCAAGATCCTGTTGAGACTTTTCAAAATAAACTGAATCACATGAAAGATGCAGATTATTTACGGATGAGAAGTAAAAAAGAGCCGCCAGGTGCTAAAAAATAAAGCTTAGACTCAAACGTTAGAACAGGCTTTTCCCCGCAGCACGCCGTGTAATAAATACACACAAAGAAAACGGCGCCGTTACAACTTATGTCTAAAAATGTGTAGTTTCATGCATCGGTTAAAACACTCGACTCCAGCTACACGACGCCCAGCTGGAAACACTTCACACAAGTCGAGCTGCCCGAGATTCACAGGATTTACAGAAAATGTTACATTGTTGTGATTTATATCGTTACCAGGACGATAGATGTCTTATATCGGGATATGAGATTTTGGTCATATCGCTCTAGACCCGCCCACATGTTCACACTTTTCAGTCCACTTCTTTATTGCGGTTGTCGACGTACGCACGCCGCTGCAGCTTTTCAGTGGGCGTGCATATTATTAACGTAACTGCTGCAAAAACACTTATGTTATGTTAAATATTTGTTCCGCGTGACTTTTCTCCCAGGTAACTTGCGCCCCACCAGTGGGGTGCCCCACACTTTGAGAACCACTGGTTTAAAGACAGAAACCTGCCTTACTCATGTAGTTACACAGAGTTCCTCTGTGATGACTGTGCCAGCTGATTTCAACCATGAGTGCTACATGACATCCAGCTGGGATCATTTTGATTCATTTAAATTTCTTAGCGAGTGTTTATTTAGTTACACCACATTATTTGCACAGCAGCTCCACTTTTATACGGCCAGGCATCAGTAATATAACTACATTAAATAAAAAGAGAGAACATGTGTGATGAGGGAAGAAAATAATGATCTAATTACTGCTGAAAAACTAAATGAGTAACTGAAATGCTACCTTGACATTGCCCCTGGCCATGTGCTGCAGCACCCAGATGCGGTGTGACCAGGCATTGTAGTTGCTGGGATAGCGGCCGGCTGCGTCAGAGCACACCTTCATCTCTTGGCGGAGCGTCCTGGCCAAGCGGTCACCGAGCTGCTCGTTTCTCTCAGCGTCAGCCTGCACTGCTTCAGCCTGCTGCTGATTCTTATTGTGGTCCAAAGTAGAGACCTGATTCAGGACCTGCTGCAGCACCCAGCGTCTGCAGGAAGACACCAGCCGCTGGGTTACAAAGCTTCACTCACTCTGTACACGTTACTGCTTTTACAGGAAGAACAGCATCCCACATGAGCCTCGGTGCTCGTTGTAAGCCTTAGAACATCGTTGTTGTTTTTCAGTGGGATTAAAACACCTTTCTCCACCTAGCAATGATCTCAGGAAATCTATCACCAGTCATTTACATCGACAAGGTCTGAATGCAGCTGCCCTCAGCTCCCGGAGCCAAAATATTCCCTGTTCAGCCTACAGTGCTTAGCACAAACAGTGCTACTGTTAGAAAACTGTTGAAAATAAAGTGTAGTCTAAGAGGAGTTTGAATAGCTCCCCACACAAAGAAAGCAGCTCGGAACATCTGAGTGTTTACAGCAGGAGAAGCGTAAGCGGCTTTACCGATGAATCCAGGTCTCTGGGCTCTTGGGAAATTTGGTCAAAGCCAGCTTGCCCAGGTAGAGGTCCTTCTCTGGGTTAAGGACTCCACACTGCAGTAACTCCTTCCTGCAATAACAAGAAAGCACGACGACAGTAAATCCATCAATATAAAGACTATCACCCACAGATTCAGTTAGAGCACATGCATGCTGTGATCTCTTATCAAAGATGGTTTCTGACACTCTGCAGAGCAACGTCCACATTTTGTCTCCATCATTCGTTTTATCTTTTAGGTCATTTCGAGGGGACGACTCTGATCGTGCTTTAATTCTGACTCTTCTAAAAAGCAGGATGTGCTTAAGTAAGACCATCCGTGACATCCCATAATGGACATGATCTAATGCCTGTGAATAAATATAAAAATGGTAACTGTTGCACCAGACTTTGATGAGCTGCAAACAGGAAAATGATTTTTGTTCACGTTTGGTTTAAATGAGTTGAACAAACTACAAATGTGTCTCTGTTACAAACAGATGGTCACACGGTCGGTGTTGATCTGAAAGTCTGACACATGAAACTCTGGAGTTTGTTTCTATCCTGGAAAACTATAAAGAGATGACAGGAAACAGGAGAGTGAAGACATGCAGCAGTTTCAAACCCAGGCACCAGGTTGATACTGATAATGGTCACATAGTAACTGGACTGGTACTCTAGAGCCTTTCTACTCAGATGAGCACTCAGCGCACTTTGTACTGCGAGTCACACTGACCCATTACACAAAGACGCACACACATCACTCATCTATTCTTAACTTCTTTATGAAAGCCACAGTCCATCCATACACATATCCAAATATGCTCCATCCATGTACTCCGATGGATGCGTCGGTGGGTTGGGCATCTCGCCCAGGGTTACCTCGATGCTGACTGGACGAGTCAGGAACCAATCTGCTGACCTTCTGATTCGTCAACACACCACAGCCGCCCCAATCAGACACAAATGTATCACAGTTGAACTGTTAAAAGCATTAGCTTTGTTATGTGCGCTGACAGATCCTTACATCCTGACACTATTCATTATTAGTATTAGTGGTACGGACACAGTGGGATAACGCAGCAGTCAGGAGGATGCCAAACTGCCAGGATTGTCTAAGGAAAGAAAGTGACTGGACTCTCTAAACAAAGAAGCTTCTTCAGTTCTAAAACCAGGCGGTGCAGAGTCCCAGTATTTAATCCCTAGAGGGGATTGTTCCTTTTGAGGGTCGTTGGAACACTATTGATGATGTGCCTCGGTGTGAAAGAAGGTGTGCGTCATTATCACTGCCTCACCCCAATTTGTGACCCACTGAGCTCACCTGACAGACGACGTGAGTGGGGTCTGGTTTCACCTGAGACCTCTGCTGTTAGCTAATGTTACCTGACATCAAGAAAACCTTCCTGTGTGATGCCTGTCACACAGGCAGGGAAAAACACGCTGGAAAAAATGAAAGGAAAGCATCGCTCTCACTATAACCACGTTTATCAGAACATTCATCCTGTACCTGACATTCCACGCAGTGGTGAAGTCTGGGTTCAGCAGCAGCAGAGTGCAGGTGATATCCACTAAAGCTGGGACAGAAGGAAACACAGGGTGTTGCTTCACTTTGATGTGGAAAAAACAGGAGCATAAAACACGTTTAAAACTAAGCAGGACAAAACAAGGAGGTCATTAACTGACCATGACTGGAAGCTCAAACCTTTATCAGCTTTAAAATAAATGCATTAAATAAACAAAACAAATGTTACAGACTACTTTTACTCCACCTCTGGGATCGCTTTTGTTATCGAGCTACCTTCTCTGTCCAGCCAGTGCTTGCGTTGGCGGTACAGCAGCAGCTTGTTGTGGACGTACGGCAGCAGGAATTTAACACACCAGCTTTCCACACCAAGCTTGTTCTCCACCAGCACTATGGGACTGCGGTTGTAGCGAGCCTCTGGACACGGGATCACACCGATCTCATCACTGAGGGAGCAGAGAGTGACAATGAGGGTGAACAAGGGAAAACGTTACAGTAACCGACCAGTCGAAAATTAGGAAAGACCACAATTAGATTACCACCATATCAACCAGTGGACCAAGCAGCAGTACCCAAAGTAATGAGTAAACAAAAAAAGCACCTTTAATGAACTTAATCTGCTGAAATTTGACTTTTCAAAAATGTAGAAAAACAAAAGTTGGAGCTGAAGTTCATCAAACTGAAGCAGTGCTGAAATAAACGCAGTACGACAGAAACATGGCAACCTGCCACACAAGGTCATGTTGCAGTACATCAGCTGAAGCTTCGACAGCCCAATCACGTCTCCCAGCTTACATGTAACATATGATGGTACTATGACATGTGGTTAGTGCTGTGAGATCTACAGAGCTGTCACCGTGCAGCGGCTTGTTTGGGATCCATCTCTGTTATAACAAACAATAACATACTGCTGGGACAACATAGCAATCAATACATCACAGATATCTGACACAAGGTCAAATTCAGGTAAGTTATTAGATGATTAATGATGTAATGATGGATCCTGTACACATCTGTAGCCGTTTAGAGTCGTCCATTTAAAACACACTGGATAGTTCACTTTGTCACTTCCAAGAAATGATCTCATGTTTTCTTTCAAGTTGCTTATTTCTGATCTTGTACTCTTTGGGGGGGTGTTAAACATACTATGTCACCACACTGCCGGCCATGCCTCTCCAGTGTCCTTTGCTCAAAGTTTGTGCATCATTAAACAAACACCGACGTTCATGCTGAGCTGAAGTGTCTCCACAGATACAAACTACAGTTCACGTTCATCAGCAGTCTGAATTTTAACACTGTTATGTAGTATTACTAAGTCCTCGCTCCACCTTCCAGAATTATTTTTATTTCTGGAAGCATGAAACCAGAGTGGCTCGCAGGTTTCAAAGCTGGGCAGAAAATAAAGGGTGTGATTTCAGAAGCACCCATATTTGAATTTCTGTGGTTCATCAATCATATCCAAGACTTTTGGGTGGGACATTAACTGTTCAAGATTTTTTTTCTTTTTAGAATCAGTAATGCAAAAATCCATTTAGTTCCACGTGTGTCGTTTCGTAGTTTTGATGTTTTCAGCGTTTCACCACAATGCAGAAAAAAATCAAAATAGAAAAAACCTAGAAACGCTCTGCTTGGGTGTGGGAGGAGTTCAGAGAGGCCACGGAAAAAGACTTTCGGACTGCCTTGAAGAGATTCTGGTAAACCAGAAGGCGACTCAAGAGGGGAGAGTGGTGCTCTACCTGCACTGTGTATAGTGCGGGTGGAGCGCTGCTGACTTTGACTGAGAACACTGTCAGGTGGTGGAAGGAATACTTCGAGGACCTCCTTAATCCCACTGTCTTTCATGACGAAAACAAAGTCTGGGGACAAAAGCGACGACTCGTCTATCCCCGAGGTCACTGAGGCAGTTAAACAACTCCTTGGTGGCAGAGCTCCTCAGGTGGATAAGCGTTGCCCTGAGTTCCTGACGGCTCTGGATATTGTAGGGCTGTCTTGGTGGGCAGAATTTCTAGGCGTATCCAAGTGGTGGAAGGCTTTCACTTGGGTGGTCTCAGGATCTCATCTCTGCTTTTTGCGGATGAGGTGGTTCTGTTGGCTTCATCGGGTGGTGGCCTCCAGCTCACACTGCCGAGTGTGAAGCTGCAGGAATGAGAATCAGCACCTCCAATCAGAGGCCATGGTCCTCAGCCAGAAAAGGGTGGAACGCCCACTCCAGGTCAGGGAGGAGTTCCTCTGAGTTTTGTTCACGAGTGACGGGAGAAGGGAGATCGTCAGACGGATTGGTGCAGCGGCCGCATCACTGCGGCCGCTGCACCAATCCGTCGTGGTGAAGAGAGAGCTGAGTGTAAAAGAGAAGCTCCCAATTTACCAGTCGATCAACTTGCCTACCATCACCTATGGCCACGAGCTGTGGGTAGTGATGGAAAGAATGAGATCGTGAATACAAGCGGCAGAAATGAGCTTCCTCTGAAGGGTGGCTGGCCTCTCCCTTAGAAATAGGGTGAGAAGTTTGGACATCCGGGAGGGACTCAGAGTAGAGCAGCTGCTCCTTCACATCAAAAGAAGCCAGCTGAGGTGGTTCAGGCATCTGACAAGGATGCCTCCTGGTGCCTCCTGGGTGAGGTGTTCTGGGCATGTCCCACCGGGAGGAGGCCCCGGGGCAGACCCAGGATATGCTGGAGAGATTATATCTCTCGGCTGGCCTGGGAACGCCTTGGTGTTCCCCTGAACAAGCTGGAGGAGGTGGCTGGGGAGAGGGAGGTCTGGGCTTCTGTGCTTAGGCTGCTGCGACCCGGCCCCGGATAAAGCACAAGAAGATGGATGGATGGACAAAACAAAGAAAGACCTTAAAATTTTCAGAGAATTGTAATTTATAGAGCTGAATAGGTTCTCTGCAGTAATCTCAGAAAGTCTCTGAAAATGTCATAAAACTGTCTAAACCCATAAAAAGAGAAAATCCTAGTAATGCCTTAGTAGATCAAGGTCTTGGGACCTGTTTAAAGTTTGAATTCCATCTCTAGGTCAAAGTATGCTGAACTAGTTAAGCTTCAAAATACTGGAGGTGTGAAGAGCACGTGAAGAAGATATTCTCCATTTATTTGGATGGAAAATATATATAAGTACAAAAGTTACACAAAAGTAAAAACAGTAATGTCTTGATGCACGTGCAATCATCCAGATAAATCAATCTCCAAAGGTTGATTCTGTTCATCTGGACATAGATGACGTCATCAGGTGACGTCTTCAGTCTCAGCTGACTGCAGGTTTCAACCTTATAAACAGGACATTTGCATAATGACTGAAACCAGCCCTGAAGGAACAATGGGCTGGGAGGGCAGTTCCTTAATCTTAATTATGCAAAGTCTCATGACCATTGATCAACAACCACTGATCAATGTCCATGAGTCCCATTCACAGAGAGTTGGGGAATGGCTGCAATCACAGCATTGTACGATGGTGACAGATGTACCCTTAGGCCCCCCTCCTCGATTCCTCAGCATAACCATGTATAATATCCACAACACTTCGTGGCTCAAGAGTTGGGTGTTCCTCTTGTAATTGGAAGGTTGCCGGTTCGAGCCCCGGCTTGGACAGTCTCGGTTGTTGTGTCCTTGGGCGAGACACTTCACCCGTTGCCTACTGGTGGTGGTCAGAGGGTCAGTGGCGCCAGTGTCCGGCAGCCTCACCTCTGTCAGTGCGCCCCAGGGTGGCTGTGGCTACAATGTAGCTGCCATCACCAGTGTGTGTGTGTGTGTGAATGGGTGGATGTGTAAAGCGCTATACAAATACAGGCCATTTACCAAAAAGAGGTTATATACACACACAATACGGTATACTATATATATTATACTATTATACTATAATAATATTATGTTGAAGCACAGTACGTATCACTCCGCGAGGCTCTGCCTACGATAGCCATAATGCTCCGACAATCCATCAAGCGGTGCGGCTTCGTAGCTTAGCAAAGTCGTACAAACAGATTTTCGAGCGCCGTGCACATAAAATCGTTTCGAGGTCAGTAAACACAACCAGAGTTCATACATAAGGCACACGGGATTATAAGGGGCTCTGTCGGGGCACAAAGGATTGATTTTAAGTGCGCCGTATTTTCCAAACAACACGGTAATAACGACGGCCCGCTAGCATGCGCTACCAAAAATAGTGCTTTGTTGTGTATCTGACGGACGAAAGCTAAACCAGTTCCACCACTGAAGCTGCAGCATTTTTACAAACCAGTTCTGGTTCATCCGTTTCATTCAGCGATCCGCTTTCGCTCTTCTCATTCTGCGTCGCCGCCATGTGTGTATGTAAACATAGGCACTGCACATGCGCGTTCACAAGCCAGAACATCTTACTATTCATCACTGATTGAAGAAAATAAGAACAACCCCAGGTTTCTCTTCAGCACTGTAGCCAGGCTGACAAACAGTCAGAGCTCTGTGGAGCCAACCATCCCTTTAACGTTAACTAGTAATGAATATTTAAATATGTTTTCTCTAATGGGCAAAAAGTCCTTCTCTCATCCCGACTGTTCGCGGCAGATGGCCCCGCCCCTCCCTGAGCCTGGTTCTGTCAGAGGTTTCTTCCTGTTAAAAGGACGTTTCTCCTTACAACTGTTATTTTTATTTTGAATGAATTACAAATAAAAGTTAAGAAAACATGTGTTACTGCCGTCATCCATTCTGACACCAACACCCAGAAAACTTAAAAGTAGGGATGGGTGTCGAAACCCGGTTCTTGTTGAGAACCGGTTCCCACTGTTTCAGTTCCTTGGAAGTGTTTGCCATTTTTGCAAACGATTCCCTTATCGATTCCAGTCGCCCCGAATGACGTCACCACGTTGCGGAGCGTCATTTACCTGGCAGGAAACACGGCGCCTAAATGGCTCAAAAGTTTGGTTACACTTTACGAGAACGGATGACAACAGGACAACTTGCAATACTTGCAAAGTAGATATTTCATTTAAGGGAGGAAACACTACGAATATCAAAAGCATTTGCTCACAAAACACGCGATGACCTTAAATGAATGTCGTGTTTTTAATTGGGACTCGTGAATCTCAACCCAGCAGCAGCGGTAACGTTTGCACGTCCTCTCCCGTTAATGCGGCAGGTCAATAATCACCTAACAGTGCATATTATGTTAGCACGATCTGCCTTATTACAAACCTGCCATTACTGTGCGTTTAGTGACCATGATGAGAGAGACAGAGTCTGGCTCAGATGCTGGCAGTTCTCCCTGCAGTCTGCCAGCAGCGTCTCCTTTCAGGCCAGGATAGACGAATGTCACCGAGCAGTGACTCAGTTTGTGGTCAAAGGCTTGCACCCGTTTGCCACAGCAGATGATTTTCAGTAAGTGAATGTGTTTAATTGTAGGCAGGGACATTACTGGATATTCTTGTGCAATTGCTACAGAATAATTTATGTTATACTTTGTTATTGCTACAGAGGAATATTTATTTTACATTTACAATGTTTTTCCTGGGGACCCTGTGACACCCATTGAAGAGCCGTAGGCTGGATCTCTTAAGATCTCACTGTTGGGTTTGTAAGGCCATGTTACTCCTAAATGTCTATCTTGTTCAAAGAGAAGATATAAAACAAAGTTCTAAGCTAATCAACCTTAGTGTTCTCCTTTTTTAAAAAGAATCGATAAAGAATCGAATCGTTAAACAGAATCGAAAATGGAATCAGAATCGTGAAAATCGTATCAATACCCATCCCTACTTAAAAGTGAACCAAACACATCCAAACTGAGGGGTTCTTCTTCCCCCAAAGCAGCTGAAAATCTGTGGTTATCAAATTCAATTCAAATTCAAATTTTATTTGTCACGTACACAGTCATACACAGTACGATATGCAGTGAAATGCTTGGACAACTGCTCGTGACCTAAAGAAAACAAAAAAGGAAAAGGCTATGAATAAGATAGGAAATAAATATGAAAAATTAAAAAGGGTAAATTTAACTAGGAAGGAATAAAATATAAATTAAGGTTAAAAATGAAATAACTGTACAACACAAATTAGAATGAAGGGTAAATTTAACTGGGAGAATAAGATAAAATATATAAATTAAAGTTGAAAATAAAATAACTGTACAACAAAATACACAATATAGAACTATATAAGAATGTATGAAGAAATATAAATAAATATATACACAATAACAGCAGCGTGATTTAAGTAATGAAGTGAAAACAATGTCCAGAATGTCCAGTGTGTGTAAGAACTGTATGTGTGGGTCAGTACTGTGTGGTGGTGTGATTGAGAGACCGTATCGCCTGCGGGAAGAAGCTCCTCCTCAGTCTCTCTGTGTTGGTCTTCACACTATCACACTAAACTAGAAGCTGCAATGCTTCATCGAGTACATTTTAAAAATCCTTGTCTCAAATTCTGTACTTTGATATCTTATTTAAGCCACATGTCATTTTACACACATTTTCGCAGCATGTCAAAAAGCCACACGTGTTCCTGTTGTCACCATTAAAACCTTTACTGGGAAGAATCAGTGCGAGTCCTTTTAAAACATAGCAAATTCTAAACCAGTGAGTAGTTTTGAAAGCCCTAATTTTTTCCTGTTTGGGATATTGATTAGTGCTCATTAATAAGACAAAAGTATCAGATTACTCGATTAATCGATGGAATATCATCAGAATATTTGATTTCCAAAATAACTGATAGCTGCAGCCTTAAAGTTCTTAACATACTATCACACAGGATCGACCTGACATCACGTGCTTCTCATAGCATGCAAATCTTCGGTACCATCATAAACAACTGTTAAGCATCCCAGTCCAGTCACCGGCGAAATAAACAATAACACCATTAATGAAACAACATGATCGGGATGTCGCATTTTCAAAGCTGCATAGCTCAGCTCGCTAAAGTCGTGAAATATCCCGCTGATGCATGTTTTAAGTTATTTAACTGTAAGTAAACAGTAATCCCCACGACATCGTGTCTCACGCACTGAACAGAACAAACAAAACTAAGTGTCTAAATGTGAACTTCATCTAGACAGTTCCGATTCCAGGTAATAGTCCACGCCCATAATTTGAACCCTGAATCAGCCGTGGCCTAGCCTTGGAGCCGCTGCGTGTGAAACAGGCCTCCGGGCCCAGCGCAGTTTGTTCGCAGCCGACTGTACTCACATGCTGGGGTTCTTCTTGAATGCATTCGCGATGTCTTTGACAACTCTCTGGACCAAGACGTCTACCTCCTCCTCCGACTCCGCCATTTTTAGAGCACCGTCTTCTTCTGCTGCTTCTTCTTCTTCCTCGTTGTTTTTATTGGCGGTTAGCAAACAACGAATTGGTGCATTACCGCCACCAACTGGTGTGGAGTGTTGACCAAATCGCTGATTCCAAACCTGTTCTCGTATTAACTCTTGTGCCCCTCCGATCATTTCAACACGATTTTCTATTGTCCATTAATGCTGTAATTACTGTTCTATTGTGATCATTATTCGTACACCATGATGAGATGTTTCCATTTCCATTCAAATAGAAATGAAGTTCATTGGTTCAGATGAAAGCCTTTTGCATGGGTTGATGTTGTCCTTTCTATTCCAAACTTGGACTAATCTGTATTCTAACTGTTACACATCCTCCTCCCTGAACCTCACCTCTGCATACACTGCTATATCCTCTGACTACAAACAGTTGGTTTGAGACAAGTTTCCTGAATACAGATCATTTCTGGTTTCATGAATCCTTTAAATTCTTGTTCATTTGCGATTAAACGTCGAGCTTTCTTATGATCCTCGCTCCTGATGTCCTGGCTCCCTCCAGTCCTTTGTTAATATCAAAGATCTTCTCTGTTCCTTTGTTTATCATTTGGATAAATGTACTCGAGCTGCACAGTTAATGACAACTAACAACAACATCTTCTCAACTGTAACTGTAGATTCTGGTTTCCCACTCTGCGCCCAGGGTCAGGTTGAATTTGGCTGAACACTCGTCTCTCTCCCTCTCTGCGCTTGCACTGCCCTCACAGCATCAGCAGAATGAGGAGGCCATTCTAGTCCAGCCAGGAACCAGTTTATGCCAAACTGCCCCCCCACAGCACCGACTCCTTTTTCTTGGTCATTTTTCGTGGCGGTTGGTAAATATCAAAAAAGGTGCATTACTGCCACCCACTGGTTCGACTATTGAATAAACTCTCGTTCACAAAGACAAACAAATAAACAAAAAACAAAACAAATAAATCAAACTACAGATTTTACTCAAAACATTTATCTGTCTTTAAAAAAACAAATATGTAAATGTGGCCTGATAGTTTTATTTCTCGTGTTCTTTTAAAATAGATATGACCCAGTTTCACTTTGACATTATTAAGGTTTTTATCAGCTGTCTCATATTTGTGACAGTGCAGGTACACCATGGTGCCGTCTTCTGCAGCGCAGTCACATTTCCCCGTACGTGTTTCCTTCGATTTGAAACAGCTGTGATATCGTCGTCTCCTCTTTCTGTTCCTTCCTGCACCTTTTCTTTCTTCCTCCCACTGCTTTTGGCACCTTTCCTTCATCTTCTGCCTTTTTTAATTCGATTCAATTTTGTTGTTATAGCGCCAACAACAGTTGTCTCAAGGTGTCGTAAGGTGAAGACTCTGCACTCGCACCCTTACTACACCTTTAATCTCTGTCCAACTGAAAAACGTTTTGGTGGCTTCATCTGTGAGCTTCTCTTCTGTTATGTGATCATCATAATGTGATGTTATTAAACTGCAGGCCCTGTTATACTGTCTCTGTCTGGCCTGCTGAATGAATGCACAGTAAAGCATATGAAAGTACTGCTGCACCAGTGTTAGAGAAATGATCTGTTTATTATTCACACTGATTGTAGTTCATACTTTTAACTGTTGTGATTTATTCTGATCTTTAATCATCACAAACATGACGCATCTATAATGAAGCGACTGTGAGTAAAGCCCAGTCCTTTATAGAGCCTGGTTAGGTTTACTGTGTCATCAGGACCTGCTCTTAAATCAAACAGTGTCCACTGCAGGTTACAGTGATGGGGAGCTGAAGCCCATTTTAAAGGAGTGAGAGAATCACTGTTTTGATCAGTGTAACTATTTTTAATGACTGTTGTTGCAAATGATCCACATTTTTGTGTTCACCCGTCTGTACTGAATGTTATTATGTGATGTATATGTTGTGATGATTTTAATCTCAGTGAGGATTTTACCTGGATAAAGGACAATGAAAAAAACAAATGCTCCACATTGTTGGTTGACCCTGCCATCCAAAAGAAAAACAATGATAAGATACTAAGTGCGACGTGAGCTGTGATTGATTAAACACTACAACACTACAGACTGTTTTTAGTGCAGACAGCAGAAAAGAAACGAAAAACATGAACAGAACTGCACAGCAGTATATTGGCAAACTTGGAGTTTTTTAGCATTACACTCCTATAAACATAAAGACTATAAAGATATTATATTTTTCATGTTCAGATATTATTTTAAATTTGATATTTTTTTATTTGTGGGGGTAATTTATTTAATCCTAGAATGCAATTAATGTAGATCTCCCTCCATCTCTTCTTTGTCCCAGCTGCTGAATGGATTGTGTGTAATGAACTTCAGACTTCCACAGACTTGGATCTTATAGTAGAAACAATGAGCTTTGTCGATTATGTTAACACTGAAGGACTAATTAGAACAGAGAGAGGTTTCATTTTGAATTTGTTAAAATAAATTTGTTCAAATAAAGCAGGTACTATTTTCCCTTTATTGCATTTATGCTCGTTGTCTTTCATTTTCAGAATTACCGCGGGCTTAACATGGTTAAAGGAAACACACTTTTGTTACACACACTGCTGTCCATGCATTGCCCTGCAGAGTTTTATGTGATAATTAAAATGTTCAGATCAGTCAGAGTGGACACTAAACTGTGTTTAATTTGCAAGCTTGCTGATAGAAACGAGGGTCATGAGTCCCACCTCCTGCATGCTTTCCCTGGGTGCCAACAGTCTCCTCATATATGTTCACACTGGACACTGTGAAGACTCCACTTCCTCCACAATGAATACAGTTCATTTGTAAAAACTACACAACTACAACTACACAACTCATTCAGATAAGAATATTGATCTTTCTTTTCATGAAAACTAAAAAAGGAAGTCACATGTTTCTATTGGTGAAACACAAGCGCTCGCTTTGCAAGGCTGGAATAAACCAGACATATTACAGCTTTATGTGCAGTTCAGCATTATGAACGGATTGAAGATCTCACAGACCACCACAGACCAGACTGTGACAGCTGCTGCACCCCACATCTGTTCATCATTCCTGCCTCACCACTAGGTGGTGATGTGGTGACAGCTTATCTCATTTCTTTGCCCAAGTGCCCCAGACCTATGGCTTCAGGTCTAACAGTATCACATCAGCCTTTAAAATAACTATATAACAGTGGTCTGTAGTATTCATTTTACATTTGTGCTTTTGCATCATTGGCTGGTTGCTCCCTCTGATCTCGGGGCACAGTCAAGTTCAAAAGTGTTTCAAACATTAAACATTATTTTCAAATCAAATCAAATCAAATCACTTTTATTGTCACATCACATGTGCAGGTACATTGGTACAGCACATGTGAGTGAAATTCTTGTGTGCGAGCTTCACAAGCAACAGAGTTGTGCAAAATACAATAATGTAAACAAGCAAAATACAAGAATGGCTACATCTGAAACTAATAAATATATGTACAATATATAATAGTATATGCATTTCTGGATGTGTATACTAAATATTTTTCTACGTGTGTGTGTGTGTGTGTGTGTGTGTGTACACATATTTTCCAAATTAAATAGAGTAAACAATAAATAAAATATATAAAATAAAATATACAGAGTTGAATATGTGCAAAACAGTGGCATTACTGTACAGTATGGAGTGCATAATGTTAAAGTTCCAGTAGTGAAGCTGAGGTGTCTACGACGTGTTCAGCAGTCTGATGGCCTGATGGAAGAAGCTGTCTCTCAGTCTGCTGGTACGGGACCGGATGCTGCAGAACCTCCTTCCTGATGGAAGTATTCTGAACAGTTTATGGCTGGGGTGACTGGAGTCCTTGATGATCCTCCCCGCTTTCCTCAGGCACCGCTTCCTGTAGATGTCTTGGAGGGAGGGAAGCTCACCTCCAATTATCCGTTCAGAGCACCGCACTACTCGCTGGAGAGCTTTGCAGTTGTAGGCGGTGCTGTTGCCATACCAGATGGTGATGCATCCAGTGAGGATGCTCTCAATGGCACAGTGATAGAAGGTCCTGAGGATGCGGGGGCTCATGCTGAATCTTTTCAGTCTCCTGAGAAAGAAGAGGCGCTGCTGCGCCTTCTTCACTGTTTTGTTTGTGTGTACTGACCACGTAAGATCCTCAGCCAGATGTACACCAAGGAACCGGAAGCTGCTCACTCTCTCCACAGCAGCGCCGTTGATGGTGATGGGGGTGTGTACTTCTCTGCACCTCCGGAAGTCCACTATCAACTCCTTTGTCTTTGCGACGTTGAGGGTGAGATGGTTGTCTTGACACCAGTGGGTCAGGGCGCTGACCTCCTCCCTGTAAGCCGTCTCATCACTGTTGGTGATAAGACCCACCACTGTAGTGTCGTCCGCAAACTTCACGATGATGTTGGAGCTGTTAGTGGCTGTGCAGTCGTAGGTGTAGAGTGAGTACAGGAGAGGGCTCAGTACACACCCCTGTGGAGCACCAGTGTTCAGTGTGATGGGGGATGAGGTGATGCTGCCCAGTCTGACCACTTGGCGTCTGTCAGACAGGAAGCTAAGGATCCAGCTGCAGAGGGAGCTGCTCAGTCCTAGATCCTGCAGTTTCCTGTCCAGCTTCGAGGGAACGATGGTATTGAATGCTGAGCTGTAATCTACAAACAGCATTCTCACATACGTGTCTCTCTTCTCCAGGTGTGACAGGGCAGTGTGTAGTGTCAGGGCTATGGCATCATCAGTGGACCTGTTGTGGCGGTATGCGAACTGTAGAGGGTCCAGTGAGTCGGGTAGTGCAGAGCAGATGAAGTCCCTGACCAGCTTCTCGAAGCATTTGCTCACGATGGGGGTCAGGGCTACAGGTCGCCAGTCGTTCAATGAGGAGATGGTGGAGGATTTGGGTACAGGGACGATGGTGGCCATTTTGAAGCAGGCTGGGACTACAGACAGAGAGAGGGAAAGGTTGAAGATGTGCGTGCCATTTGCCTCAGTGTATCACCACACTGGACTTTCAATCAAACAAACAACATCTGAGTAAAAACTTTAGACTATCAGCTTTGAGTCAACATTTTGTGAAAGTGTAACTTGAACACAGGGTTTGTAAAGGAGTGCTTCTTGGATTCATCACTGCTTGTCAGAGGTGCTCTTTGGATAAACTTGTTTTAAAAAGACAGATCTGTTGAATGTTCAGGATATTACAGATATGTTGTAAATGTTGTTCATTTTTATGGAGTCGAAACAGGGTTTGTGCCAAACTGCAAGACTGCACAATGTTATTTTTCACTATTTTGTAAAATGAATGCGTCTTTTCTGAACATTAATGTTTTATTACTTTTCTTCCAGCTTTGTTTTAAGGTTTTGTTTTGGGGCTTCTTTTTTTTTTTAGAAAAATTACATTTGGAGAAATGTAATTATTTATATTAACAAATGAATACAAGTAGTAATAAATACAGTGTATATGTAAGTTAAACTTAAGATATTTGTATATATTAAAAAAATTAAAAACACCCAGCACGCCCCTGCGGGCGGTTTATCCTTCAAGCTCAGGTCCTCTACCAGAGGCCTGGGAGCTTGAGGGTCCTGCAGTATCTTAGCTGTTCCCAGGACTGCGCTCTTCTGGACAGAGATCTCTGCTGTTGTTCCCGGGATCTGCTGGAGCCACTCGCCTAGTTTGGGAATCACCGCACCGAGTGCTCCGATTACCACGGGGACCACTGTTACCTTCACCCTCCACATCCTCTCTATGTGGAGGGTGCCCTTGGTATTGCCCTTGGTATTTCTCCAGCTTCTCGTGTTCCTTCTTCCTGATGTAGCTGTCATTGGGAACCGCTACATCGATCAGTACAGCCGTCTTCTTCTGTTTGTCTCTCTCTATATAATATATATGTAGATATTTATATTATAATTATTATATATATTATAATTAATTTTAGATCACTTTAATAGTTAATTGCACTAGTGAGGTCTCAGAATAAAATACATTCCCATGATCGACGGTTGTTTGTGTTTGTGCAGGAATGTGGTAGTGAACCGGAGCAAGGTCATGAAACAATAGCTCTCACAGAGATGCTGCCTCAGACTCATGAAAGTGGGTAACAGGTCAAGGTGTGTGTGTGTGGCTAAGTCTAAACCACGCCCCCTTCTCGACAGTTTTTGACCAATCAGATAGATGCACATTCTCTTTTCTAAGTATGGGTACCACTAAGGTAGAGGGATGTCTGTGCCGGTAGCTGGCTACAGAAAACTGTGGTTTTCTAACCAAAGGGAGATCCATGTATATCACAGGTGTCAAACTCTGGCCCGCGGGCCAACTTTGGCCCGCAGCCTAATTACATTTGGCCCGCGAAGCCATACCAAATTATTATTAGAGCTGGCCTGCTGGTATTATACAGCTAATATATATATCGTTTAGTATTAAGCTTTGCTTGTTCCATATTCAGTTTTTCAGCAAAACTTGTTTGAGTCCATAAGAAGAGATTCATTCTTAAATCTGGAGGAAGATTTTTTTTCCAATAAATATTAATGTTAGCCCGCGACCTTGTTCCAGTTTTGAATTTTGGCCCACTGTGTATTTGAGTTTGACACCCCTGATGTATATGGTCTTGATGCACGTTCAATCATCCAGGTCAGTAAATCTCCAAAAGTTGATTCTGTTCATCTGGACGTTTTCAGTGGAAGAAATGTTTGGTCACTCGTTCAAGTGACGAAATGTTCGCCATCTTACAAGTGTCTGACTTTGATTTATATCTGCTGCCTGAATTCAAATTTCTCTTTTGAATTGCAAGTCATGCATTTGTAGCTGTATACTGTATTTGCACTCTTTCCTACTTTGTACTGTTGGACAATAACTGACCTGGTACACAGCAAAATCTCCAGTGTTAAATTAACACTGGAGAGTGTCTATATGGGTCCACACCTCTGAGTGTTAAATACAACACTGTTGAGTGTTAAATTAACACTTTTGACAGTGTTATATGTTTAAAAGTAACCAAGTCAGTTTTGAAGATTAACAATGGCTAACACTGAGCAGTGCTGATTTTCTAACACTGGAAAATAACTCAAAATGTTAGAAATATTCCAGTGTTAGAAAATCAGCACTGCTCAGTGTTAGCCATTGTTAATCTTCAAAACTGACTAGGTTACTTTTAAACATATAACACTGTCAAAAGTGTTAATTTAACACTCAACAGTGTTGTATTTAACACTCAGAGGTGTGGACCCATATAGACACTCTCCAGTGTTAAATTAACACTGGAGATTTTGCTGTGTAGAATGCAATTAATGTAGATCTCCCTCCATTCCTTCTCTTCCACTTATTAACTTAGAAAGTGAGCCGAGAGCACGAACTCAGGGTGTTTAACGTCCCAGCGATGAGCTGCTCAGAGCCACAACCTTAACCTCCGAAGACCTGAACTCTTCCACGGCAGCATTTTTAATTTCTCTTTGATATTTGGGCTGATTGGGACCCGATGAATGTAGAAACAAAGAATTACCAGATGTTTTTTCTTTTTTACCTTATTTTTGTTTCTAAGAAAGATGAGATCCACATATGAGGATATTCGTTTAAAATGTCGATAGAACAGTAGCAGCATAACGTCCTCGCGAGTGGATATCAGGCTCCTGTAGAGCAAAATTGAGTATTTTGGTCTAAATAACCTAAAATGTGATGTTCACATATGTGGACGGCCGGTCCTAGGAGGTTAAATAGTTCTCATTCATTCATCCAGTTCAGGATGGGGGGCTGGAGCCTATCCCAGCTGTCATTGGGAGAGTGTGCGTCAGCACCCTGGACAGGTCGTCAGTCTGTTGCAGGCCTAACACACAAAGAGACACACAACCATTTACACTCACATTCACAACTATGGCTCATTTAGAATCATCAGTTACTGTAACCCAACCCCACTAACTGCCTGTTCACTGTGGGAGGAAACCCGAGTACCCGGAGAGAACCCACGCAGACAACATGCACGCTCCACACACAAAGACCCCGGCCTGAAGGTGGATTCAAACCCAGAACCCTGTTGCTGTGAGGCAACAGTGCTAACCACTGCACCATGAACTCATATTTTATTTACTGTATAACATAGTAAACATATTGTTGTTTCAACAAAAACAAATGTATGATTTGAAGAAAAACATTCGTTTTTGTGAATTTGATGGCAGCAACACAGCTCAACAACCTGCAACAGGACCAGTGTGATTTCTATGTTCATTTAAAAAACAAATACGGGTTTCTGGGATTCTTTAAATTACATTTCAAACAAAGCCCTAACTAGACAGTAAAGTACAGCATGATTAAATTAAAACACAAAGTTTATCAC
This sequence comes from Simochromis diagramma, assembly GCF_900408965.1. Taxonomy (NCBI): domain Eukaryota; kingdom Metazoa; phylum Chordata; class Actinopteri; order Cichliformes; family Cichlidae; genus Simochromis; species Simochromis diagramma. The sequence goes on along the minus strand of NW_024387097.1, from coordinate 905,833 downwards.
AAAAAATTAAATATGTTCAAATTACTTAAAATATTTCCAAGCCACTCTTCTGGTTTACATTACAAAAGCTAACTTACACTGTGGGGTCCTGTTCTCAAACACAGTCATGGAACTCCACCTCTCTCAGAACATTCAGCCAGTAACAGTATAATCGTACAAATATAATATCTAAACACATTCCTACTCTGAATGATGTCACCTTGACCTCCAGTTACACTTTAAAGACTCTTAGAGCCATTTTTGACCAGGATATTCAATTCAATTCAATTCAATTTACAGCACCAAATCACAACAACAGTTGCCTCAGAGCACTCAAGATTGTAAAGTAAAGATCCTCCAATGTGGACATTAAACAAATATGTAGGACTGCTTTCTTGCATTTGCACAATATCTCTAAAATTGTAAACATCCTGCCTCAGAGTGATAAGAAGTAGTTCACGCATTTATTACTTCCAGGCCAGGTTTATTTACAATGAAGAAACGCTTACTGACAACCAAAGGAGTTTACAGTTTGTGGTTACACAAGTTCCAAGATTTTACAGAGGAGTGGAGATTTCTATCAATTTTCATGCTACACGCTAACTTCAACTGAACCAAGACTTTGATTTCAAATGGGTCGATTTAACTAGAAGTGAGTTTTTTGGATTGGGTCATAAAAGGATGTGTTTAGTAGAGAGCCAAACGGGTAGTTTGGAGCAGGACTACAGTCCACCAGCTGTTTGTTTTGCTGCTTGGTCCATAACAGCAGCCCGAATTACTCTCCAGATCCTATCCGGTTGTTCAGTCTGACGTCACTAGCCGTGTCTGGGTCTAAACTCCGCTGCAGGTCCATATATCAAACGATCACTATGGCATTACTGAGAGTTGAAAAACTGTCTAAAGTCTTTCATCTTTAATAAAATGATCAGCGTTCTGCTCTACCAGGTGTAACAATTGAGTTTAACATCCATGAAAACGGAATTTATGACATTTAACGGAGTTAGAAGTTAGCAGGGAGTTAGCTCGCTAGCTTCTATCTAAATACAATATAGCATGTCCTGACTGCAGGGTTTTAGAAACAAATTAAAACGTACAGCTCTGTTATCACTTCCAGCGTAAATGAAGACAGAAAACTAAACAGCAGTGACGTTTGTAGGGTTACTGAAGTTTGGCTAGCTGGTATATAATGATGTGCTATGTGACCGCTAGCGACACAGCTATGTTAGCATAATATAAACAAGCTAACTTTTTTTCCACTCGATAAAAGTTAACGTGAGTGTTCTCGGTGGTCAGGAACAAATGTAATCGCATGGCAGGATGCTGTAAAAGGACCAAACTTCAGCCAGGAGAACAACTGAGATAATCCATCCACAATACGAGGTTAGTCATTCATATACTGCTGCATGGGCTGGGCTGTAGTTACATCCTAAGGTTTTAAAAACTGAGCTTAAATAAATGATTAGCGGTAATAAAAGCCGAGGGAGGTCAACAGTGATCACTGACTGTTTTAGGAGCTTTTTGAGATTAAATAGAAGAAAATACATAACGTTAAACATGTTAACAACACAAAAGCCATATTAAACGCAGACTACTTTAGGCCCGGAAGTAGGATTCGTCACGTCATCACTGAACAATCGGATGGCAATGATGTTGGACAGGAAATACTGGTGGCCGATAATCAAGGGATGCTTTAAATGGAGCGAAACCAGTAGCAGAGGAGTTAAAGGCATATTCTGTCCAGTTAAGTTCCATGCTCCAGGTGCACTGGTACGAAGAAGCATCACTCTGCTTCAAACTGTAGATTTGACCTTTAAGCTTGTCCATTAGTCTGGATGTGGAAACCAAAGCAAAGGCTCACCTGGGCATTGAGAACAGAGCAGAACTTCCAGACTACAGCGGGCCACCCAAACACATGCTCAAGAAAAAGAAATTGCATGGTTCTCACCACAGTGGCTGTTTGTCCAGCGGATTACTTGTTGGATCTTGGTGGAGCTTTTCTTCATTCAAGAGTGTATGCTCATTACTGAATATGTATACTGAATGTGTGTGTGTGTGTGTGTGTATTCAGAGGTCAGGAGTTGGATATTGTGCAAAACATGGCATCACAAAGAAACCTCCAGAAAAACCAGGCTCAGGGTCTGCAGCAATCAGCTGCTGTGGAAGTGTGCCAGAGATCAATAATAAGAAATGATTAAATGCAGAGTGGCATATAAACACATAGTGTTTAAGCCTAATCTTAAAAATAGAAAGGGTGTCCGTCTCCCAAACCCAAGCAGCATAACTAAGGGAGGATTCAGGGTCACCTGGTCCAGCCCTAACTATATGCTTTAGCAAAAAGGAAAGTTTGAAGCCTAATCTTGAAAGTAGAAAGGGTGTCCGTCTCCCAAACCCAAGCTGGAAGCTGGTTCCACAGAAGAGGGGCCTGGTAAGCTGAAGGCTCTGCCTCCCATTCTACTTTGAAATGCTCTAGGAACAACGAGTAAGCCTGCAGTGCGCGTGAGATTGTACGATATCACTCTATTGGGGTGGTACGGTGTTATGAGCTCTTTAAGATAAAATGGGGTCCTGTTGGGCGAGGCCCAAACACCGACAATGAGCGTGCCACTGCCTCTTGAGGGGCAGTTTTGCGGACGTCGGGAGGGCCATCTAGGACCGACTGAGGCTCTGCCCAGAGGACCACCATCGCTGCCTGCATGGCAGAGAAGGTTTGGCCCTCCATTTTTGCTTGGCGTCTCCTGGACACAAAGGGGAGGTGTCTGGCACGGCTGCTGGAGGCGGTCCTACTGGAGCAGTTTGCAGAGGGGCTCTCAGGGGGAATGGTAGACTGGGTCAGGTGTTACTGGCCGCTGAATCTGGATGCAGCCATGGCACTGGCGGAAGACCACCTCGCGGCGCAGCTGAAGAACCGTGTGAGATCGATGCGAGGGGTGGGGCGAGGTCAGCTGGTCCCAGCCCAGAGGAGGAAACTCCCTGGGCCTGAACCAGTGACACAGACCAGAAAGAGATACTGATTGACCAGGGCACGTTGTTCATGTCTTGCTCACTAAACGAGCTGTATGAGTTATTGAGCATTAAATTTGTTCGGACCAGCGTCTACCACCCTCAGACTGATGGGATGGTGGATCAGTAGAATCAGAATTTAAAGTCCATGATTTATGAGTTCATTCACGAAGATGAATGCAATTGGTTAGACCCTCTGTTATTTGCACTGCAGGAGGTGCCCCAGGCCCAATGTTCCCTCTAAGCTGTGCCCATGATCATTTCTGGCCAACAGTGCGCAATTGCACTGCTGGCACGGTCTCTGCGCCCAGAAAATCTGCGTTGTGCACAAAGAAAAAACTAACCTGAATTGAAATTAACATTAAAACTTAAGTGACTGGCTGCTCCCGTATGGGATCAGAACGATGCCACCTTATCCCATAGTCCCATAGTCTACACAAAGCAATTACAGAATGAACAATTAAATGACAGAAAAGTTTCTTTTTTCACTTTCTACTAAAGAAATTTCTGGGGGGTTTATCACTACTGTAATTTTACACATTTATTTCTTACAATTTAAATTTATTTTAAATGTGTGAAGAGGACTCTCCATTTACATGCACAAACTGGAGTCTATTAGATAGATATGATACAAACCACTGCAGCACAGTACCTGTAATACCTACAGCATGTTCTAATCGCTCTAATAGGATATTATGGTCGACAGTATCGAACGCTGCACTGAGGTCTAGCAGGACAAGCACAGAGATGAGTCCACTGTCAGAGGCCATAAGAAGATCATTTGTAACCTTCACTAAAGCTGTTTCTGTGCTGTGATGAGCTCTGAAACCTGACTGAAACTCTTCAAATAAACCTCTGCAGATGATCTGTTAGCTGTTTGACAACTACTCTTTCAAGGATGTTTGATATGAAAGGAAGGTTGGAGATTGGCCTATAATTAGCTAAGACTGCTGGGTCTAGAGATGCTTTTTGAGTAAAGGTTTAACTACAGCCAGCTTGAATTCATCAGATTCACAGGATACAGTCATCCTTTCAGACAGCCCTTTGAGGAAACGTCAGCAGCTGGATGCAGAAGCTAAGCAAGTAAGAGTTAGCAGATTTCCACATTCTTCTAACAGTGTCATTTGTGTTTGTAGTTGTTCTGAACTGCAGTGTTTATATCAACATGTAGGATGTTTTTATTGTGTTTTCCAGTTGGTGGAATCGATTCTCACCAGCAAACCTGGTGGAGAACGTATAATAAATGAGTACAATCGGACCAAGTCCCAGGTGGATGAACCAGAAGAAAAACATACTGGTCAACATACTGGTAGCTGACTTGACAGGAAAAAATGGGTAATTTATTTCTGGCCCTGTGATTTTACGATTATTTTCAAATTATTTTAAATCTCTATGAATTCCAGGGAAGCTGACTAGTTCTTTTCCTTTTGATCTTGCAGGACATCACCACCACAGCAGGTAAAAGAAATGTACGCCAGAGGAATTGTAACCCTTTTCCCTTAACTCAGTGGCCCGTACTCCAAAAATGGCTATGTGAGTAGCTCATAGTAATAACTGATACAACCACAATCGCATTTAAACATTTTAAATCCTGCTAAAATGTATGTCCTTATCAACTGTTCATTGTTACATAACTTATTTTGTTTATTCATTTATCAGTGTCTGTACATGTCACTCTCCAAGGAACATTATTATGATGGTGAGAGTGGCACTGGGTACTTGGCCTGGAGGATTAAAGCCATACAGAGATGCACTGCTAAAGGGAGGCGATTATCATCTGGAGGTAACATTTATAATTCAGTGGAAATACATAATACAGTTCCAAACTGTGGTTCTTTATTATTAATGGTTATTAAATGTTATTAGTTTTGATAAAGCTGTGTTTCATATTGTGTAGCACCAGGAGATGGAGCATCGAGTGAAGACCAGTGTGGTGGACCAACTGTCAGACGAGAGTTGCAGTTTGTTACAGAGAAGATGCTGAGTGAGGATGAGTGTAAGGAGGCAATCGCTCTGATGAACATTTCAGCTGATGAAGACACAGTCACAACATGGTCCTTGACCTCCTGCTGTCAAGCAACATACTGTCTGTTTTTCCACGTTTCAAAGATATCGAAGGCTTGGTGAATATTTGTCATTACTTTGACAATGTAAACACACTTTAATATTTTATAGAAAGCAGATATAATTCTCTGTTCTCTATCCCTGTTACAGATCGAACAGGATTTTGTACTGATGTTTGGTGAGGATGTATCAGGCAGGTTGCTGGAGAGGTGGCCAACAACATTCAAAAGAAAGATTATCCAACAAGGCAGGAAGCTTCCTTCTACCACTGACCTGGAAGAACTCTTGCTGGCAGCTGACTCTCCTGAGGATGCCCTGAAGTTAATGCTGACATTGGTGAGCTGTTGTTTCTTTGATTAGCACATTCACAGCATATATAATGTTTGTCACAGAACAACTGTTCTTTTGTATTTTGGGTCTACTCAAACATTTTATCAATGCATTGAAATGTGTTGTTGATGATGATTCAACTTTATTAAAAACAAATATTTTTGACCTCTCAGCGATTCTATTGCTTTCACATCTGATTCCAACATCTGGTCAGGGCCGCTAGAGACCAGGAAAGGTGTCAGCTTCTCAAGCAGAAAGGCGTCTTGTGGTCTTCAAGAAGGTTTGTGTTTTTCTATTTTTATGTTATGAATTACCAGTTTAAGAAACACTTGATTCTTATTGCCTGTCTGTATTTGTCTTTTCAGACTGGAACAAATATCCAAGAGCACCTTGATGCCGTCACTACGAGCACTCAACCCTACCTGCTGTTGGGGTGAAGAAGAATGACATCCACCAGTTCTTCATTATTCTTGACAAGAATGCCATGCAAGTCTACCTCTTCACTTGGTGCTTTTGATGAACTGTTTAAAGCACATTTTGTGTTTGGCACATCTTACAACACTATGCTTCACAACATGTACACGCTCATCCAAACCACAGGTTTTAGAAAACATTTAAATACCAAACACCTTAACTATTTTGACCAACAGGCTGACACTGATGTTAATCTACAGCATGATGTGGCAGTTAAAAAAGTTTGTACTACAGGGGAGGTGGTGTCAACTAATGTAGAAGAAACACCCTCAACATCTGAAAAGGTCAAATAAGAGTCTTTGGATATGTGTGCCTCTGCTGTTGCACAGCTCAGGGCAGCTGGATTAAGCCTACTGTGAATAGTTTTGTCTCCTCAATGGAGGAAGTGTTTTTTGAGATTCATACTCAGGCTAAAGATGCAGCCTTACAGAGCGTACCTTTACAGGACACCACAAGTAAAAATAAATATAATAGTAATAAAATAAAGCATTTAGAGTCCTTTAGCCTGGAAAGATTAGCTTTAGGACCAGGAACGATGGTGACACTGGAAGAAGGTCCAGAAATTGCTTGGAGCTGTGCTGTCTACCAGTTTGTTTTCAGCTAAGTGGATAATAACACACGGTACAGAGTACCGCCCTGACTTTACCATCTGTACAGATGTAGTGTCTGAGATTCCGTTTTTTGTAAGATCAAAAGTATTGTTGTGAAAGATGACATTGTGTTGCTCTGCGGAAAACTGATGGAAACCCTGTTGATGACCATTATCATGCATTTAGGGTCAGACTGCATCCCAACATGGTGCTGAAGGTGTTGAACATAAATGAGCTGTGTTGCTTCTTCAAATCAAGTATGGCATTTCAGATTCCTCCCTGTATGTCATTCCGTATTGCCGTTTTATGCCGAACTAAATTCATTGTTTTAAAGTGTTTTATACACTACATGAGATGTTCTTATATTTCGAATCTGACATAAAAATAAAGCTGTTAAATGTATTATCTACACAGCAAATCCAGCATGTCCAAATTAACACTGTCAGATTTGATTTCAACACTATTAAAGAGTCTATATGGGTCCACACCAGAGAGTGTTAATTTAACTCTTTTTGGAGAGTTGCTACGTTAACTCTGATTTAGTGTTAAACACCAAATCTGTCTGGAGTTGATAATTTAACACTTACTAATGCTAACTAGGTGTTAAGAGTTTATATATTAACGCTCAAAGAGTATTTTAGTTTAACTACGTAAGAGTTATCTTCTAATTAATTCTAAAAAGCGGGAATTTACTGTTCTGAACTTCTAGAAATTTCTTTTGGAAATAAACATTTACTAAAAAGACGCAATGGTTTTTTAAAAACATTTATTCTGAACTGTGCACCACAATTTCAAACATTTTCTGAAAGATGTAACAGTATACATGTTCTCACTTTCATTAGAATTTTGTTTATCAAAAGGTCTGACATGGTAAATGCAAATAACAGCGTTCTCAACACTTATTTCTTCAATACAATATGCATGTCCTTCATTCATCCCTTTGTGGAACTTCAACGCACTTCTGCTCTCCCCCATATTCCATCTTCACAAGCATATCCTGTGTGGATTAGTTGACACTAGTTAATGGCACAAATAATCCAGTAAACAATTGCAGCAAAGTATCTAACCAGATTCTTACTCTGGATGGCATTACCTTGGCCTCCAGTAACGCTGTGAGGAACCTTGGAGTCATTTTTGACCAGGACATGTCCTTCAATGCACATATTAAACAAATATGTGAGACTGCTTTCTTCCATTTGTGCAACATCTCTAAAATTAGAAATATCCTGTCTCAGAGTGACGCTGAAAAAACTAGTTCATGCATTTATTACTTCCAGGCTGGACGACTGTAATTCATTATTATCAGGAAGTCCTAAAAAACTCCCTGAAAAGCCTTCAGCTGATCCAAAATGCTGCAGCAAGAGTCCTGACAGGGACTAGAAAGAGAGAGCAGATTTCTCCTGTTTTGGCTTCCCTTCATTGGCTTCCATGAGACAGACACTATCTCTACTTCCAAGATCAGGCTTCAAACTTTCCTTTTTGCCTAAAGCATATAGTTAGGGCTGGACCAGGTGACCCTGAATCCTCCCTTAGTTATGCTGCAATAGACGTAGGCTGCCGGGGGATTCCCATGATGCATTGAGTTTTTCCTTTCCAGTCACCTTTCTCACTCACTATGTGTTAACAGACCTCTCTGCATTGAATCATATCTGTTATTAATCTCTGTCTCTCTTCCACAGCATGTCTTTATCCTGTCTTCCTTCTCTCACCCCCAACCGGTCGCAGCAGATGGCCCCGCCCCTCCCTGAGCCTGGTTCTGCCGGAGGTTTCTTCCTGTTAAAAGGGAGTTTTTCCTTCCCACTGTTGCCAAAGTGCTTGCTCATAGGGGTCATATGATTGTTGGGTTTTTCTCTGTATCTATGAAGCGCCTTGAGGCGACTTATGTTGTGATGTGGCGCTATATAAATAAAATTGAATTGAATTGAATTTAAAAAAAGAAATCCTTTTTGAGCCATTACTTGTGTAAGTATTTTCCCAAAAGACAAGGACACAGGCAACAGGTAATACTGAACTAAATGTAAAACCTCAACCTTTTTCATTTTTACCTTAAACCGTGTGCACAAAACTCTGGAGGGATCTATGCTAACGTAGAACCCAGTCAGGACGTCAGCTACTGCTGTTTGCTCGTGTTTTTTATGGGCGATCATTTTCAGGCTTCAAGCAGCACCATTATACCAACATTTCACATTCTAGACATTGTTTTAGGTGTATTTGACCAAAAAGTTTCACTGAAAATTCACATGCAAGCTTTTTTTCAAGGCTGTGGTATTTGCCCGCAAACAATACCTTTCAGCTAGCTAAAACAGAATATTATGCTATCAAGCGAGCAACATGGCTAATGCCTTTCACACAGCTTTGTCTCAACTCCAAAGAGCCACGGAAGTTAAAAGCTCATAATAATAATTGAAACAATCTTTGAAAAAATGACTTACCAAGCATGGCAAACAACTCAAATATGTAGAGCAAAATGTTCTGAAACTGCTTCACTTCAGCTTCGATTGGAGCCGTGCTGGGGGCGGAGTGCTGTGAATTTACTCTATTGGTGTCATAGCCCCTGGTAGGAGTTCAGAGTTAAGAGGTCAAGAGTTAATGTTTTCCATTGTAAACACCTCCAGATTTGACATAGAAACACTCATTTTTAACACTCGAGTTTAACTACTATCATTTTTACAACCTCAGAGTTACATTAAAGGAATGTGACTCTACTTAGAGTAAAATTAACTACTTTTGCAAGAAGACTACTAACACCAAAAACATTTAACACTGTTGAATTTGCTGTGTAGTTGTGGTTTTTGCTCACTTGTTTTATATGTAAAAGCATTATTAAAAACCAGGTTTTCATGCTGCAAAACAGTGAATTGACCGTAAAGGTAAAACTACAGGAAGAGTTTTAGTAACACTACTTTGTGTAAAATTAATTACAAATTTTACTCTATGAGAGCTAATTTTCACTAGAGATGAGTGTATGAATAACACAGTATAGAGTAACATCAACTCCCATCAGAGTTTTTGAACCTCCAGTGTTAATTTCAAATAACTCAATTCAGTGTTAAAAATCAGTGGGATTTTACTCAAATAGAGTTAATTTATCACTATGATAGAAATGTGCATTAAATCAAGAGAAAAAGTCTGCATCTTTTTTCTGTTAGAGAAATGTGTCAATATATTATTTAGAGTTAATACAGTGACAGCTTTACCTTATGATGGACTTGTAAAGTCTTTCTGAACTCAAAGCAAAGTGAAGAGAAAAAGATACATTTAAATAAATGACTAAGAAAAATAAGTGATTCTAAATAGAAAAGACAGATTTTATTAATGGTTATTAAATGTTATTAGTTTTGATAACGTGTATTTCATATTGTGTTAGCACCAGGAGATTGAGCATCGAGTGAAGACCAGTGTGGTGGACCAACTGTCAGACGAGAGTTGCAGTTTGTTACAGAGAAGATGCTGAGTGAGGAGAGTGTAAGGAGGGCAATCGCTCTGATGAACATTTCAGCTGATGAAGACACAGTCACAACATGGTCCTTGACCTCCTGCTGTCAAGCAACATACTGTCTGTTTCTCCACGTTTCAAAGATATCGAAGGCTTGGTGAATATTTGTCATTACTTTGACAATGTAAACACACTTTAATATTTTATAGAAAGAGATATAATTCTCTGTTCTCTATCCCTGTTACAGATCGCACAGGATTTTGTACTGATGTTTGGTGCGGATGTATCAGGCAGGTTGCTGGAGAGGTGGCCAACAACATTCAAAAGAAAGATTATCCAACAAGGCAGAAAGCTCCTTCTACCACTGACCTGGAAGAACTCTTGCTGGCAGCTGACTCTCCTGAGGATGCCCTGAAGTTAATGCTGACATTGGTGAGCTGTTGTTGATTAGCACATTCACAGCATATATAATGTTTGTCACAGAACAACTGTTCTTTTGTATTTGGGTCTACTCAAACATTTTATCAATGCATTGAAATGTGTTGTTGATGATGATTCAACTTTATTAAAACAAATATTTTTGACCTCTCAGCGATTCTATTGCTTCACATCTGATTCCAACATCTGGTCAGGGCCGCTAGAGACCAGGAAAGGTGTCAGCTTCTCAAGCAGAAAGACGTCTTGTGGTCTTCAAGAAGGTTTGTGTTTTTCTATTTTTATGTTATGAATTACCAGTTTAAGAAACACTTGATTCTTATTGCCTGTCTGTATTTGTCTTTTCAGACTGGAACAAATATCCAAGAGCACCTTGATGCCGTCACTACGAGCACTCAACCCTACCTGCTGTTGGGTGTGAAGAAGAATGACATCCACCCAGTTCTTCATTATTCTTGACAAGAATGCCATGCAAGTCTAACCTCTTCACTTGGTGCTTTTGATGAACTGTTTTAAAGCACATTTTGTGTTTGGCACATCTTACAACACTATGCTTCACAACATGTACACGCTCATCCAAACCACAGGTTTTAGAAAACATTTAAATACCAAACACCTTAACTATTTTGACCAACAGGCTGACACTGATGTTAATCTACAGCATGATGTGGCAGTTAAAAAAGTTTGTACTACAGGGGAGGTGGTGTCAACTAATGTAGAAGAAACACCCTCAACATCTGAAAAGGTCAAATAAGAGTCTTTGGATATGTGTGCCTCTGCTGTTGCACAGCTCAGGGCAGCTGGATTAAGCCTACTGTGAATAGTTTTGTCTCCTCAATGGAGGAAGTGTTTTTTGAGATTCATACTCAGGCTAAAGATGCAGCCTTACAGAGCGTACCTTTACAGGACACCACAAGTAAAAATAAATATAATAGTAATAAAATAAAGCATTTAGAGTCCTTTAGCCTGGAAAGATTAGCTTTAGGACCAGGAACGATGGTGACACTGGAAGAAGGTCCAGAAATTGCTTGGAGCTGTGCTGTCTACCAGTTTGTTTTCAGCTAAGTGGATAATAACACACGGTACAGAGTACCGCCCTGACTTTACCATCTGTACAGATGTAGTGTCTGAGATTCCGTTTTTTGTAAGATCAAAAGTATTGTTGTGAAAGATGACATTGTGTTGCTCTGCGGAAAACTGATGGAAACCCTGTTGATGACCATTATCATGCATTTAGGGTCAGACTGCATCCCAACATGGTGCTGAAGGTGTTGAACATAAATGAGCTGTGTTGCTTCTTCAAATCAAGTATGGCATTTCAGATTCCTCCCTGTATGTCATTCCGTATTGCCTTTTTATGCTGAACTAAATTCATTGTTTTAAAGTGTTTTATACACTACATGAGATGTTCTTATATTTTGAATCTGACATAAAAATAAAGCTGTTAAATGTATTATCTACACAGCAAATCCAGCATGTCCAAATTAACACTGTCGGATTTGATTTCAACACTATTAAAGAGTCTATATGGGTCCACACCAGAGAGTGTTAATTTAACTCTTTTTGGAGAGTTGCTACGTTAACTCTGATTTAGTGTTAAACACCAAATCTGTCTGGAGTTGATAATTTAACACTTACTAATGCTAACTAGGTGTTAAGAGTTTATATATTAACGCTCAAAGAGTATTTTAGTTTAACTACGTAAGAGTTATCTTCTAATTAATTCTAAAAAGCGGGAATTTTACTGTTCTGAACTTCTAGAAATTTCTTTTGGAAATAAACATTTACTAAAAAGACGCAATGGTTTTTTAAAAACATTTATTCTGAACTGTGCACCACAATTTCAAAACATTTTCTGAAAGATGTAACAGTATACATGTTCTCACTTTCATTAGAATTTTGTTTATCAAAAGGTCTGACATGGTAAATGCAAATAACAGCGTTCTCAACACTTATTTCTTCAATACAATATGCATGTCCTTCATTCATCCCTTTGTGGAACTTCAACGCACTTCTGCTCTCCCCCATATTCCATCTTCACAAGCATATCCTGTGTGGATTAGTTGACACTAGTTAATGGCACAAATAATCCAGTAAACAATTGCAGCAAAGTATCTAACCAGATTCTTACTCTGGATGGCATTACCTTGGCCTCCAGTAACGCTGTGAGGAACCTTGGAGTCATTTTTGACCAGGACATGTCCTTCAATGCACATATTAAACAAATATGTGAGACTGCTTTCTTCCATTTGTGCAACATCTCTAAAATTAGAAATATCCTGTCTCAGAGTGACGCTGAAAAACTAGTTCATGCATTTATTACTTCCAGGCTGGACGACTGTAATTCATTATTATCAGGAAGTCCTAAAAACTCCCTGAAAAGCCTTCAGCTGATCCAAAATGCTGCAGCAAGAGTCCTGACAGGGACTAGAAAGAGAGAGCAGATTTCTCCTGTTTTGGCTTCCCTTCATTGGCTTCCATGAGACAGACACTATCTCTACTTCCAAGATCAGGCTTCAAACTTTCCTTTTTGCTAAAGCATATAGTTAGGGCTGGACCAGGTGACCCTGAATCCTCCCTTAGTTATGCTGCAATAGACGTAGGCTGCCGGGGGATTCCCATGATGCATTGAGTTTTTCCTTTCCAGTCACCTTTCTCACTCACTATGTGTTAACAGACCTCTCTGCATTGAATCATATCTGTTATTAATCTCTGTCTCTCTTCCACAGCATGTCTTTATCCTGTCTTCCTTCTCTCACCCCAACCGGTCGCAGCAGATGGCCCCGCCCCTCCCTGAGCCTGGTTCTGCCGGAGGTTTCTTCCTGTTAAAAGGGAGTTTTTCCTTCCCACTGTTGCCAAAGTGCTTGCTCATAGGGGTCATATGATTGTTGGGTTTTTCTCTGTATCTATGAAGCGCCTTGAGGCGACTTATGTTGTGATTTGGCGCTATATAAATAAAATTGAATTGAATTGAATTTAAAAAAAGAAATCCTTTTTGAGCCATTACTTGTGTAAAGTATTTTCCCAAAAGACAAGGACACAGGCAACAGGTAATACTGAACTAAATGTAAAACCTCAACCTTTTTCATTTTTACCTAAACCGTGTGCACAAAACTCTGGAGGGATCTATGCTAACGTAGAACCCAGTCAGGACGTCAGCTACTGCTGTTTGCTCGTGTTTTTTATGGGCGATCATTTTCAGGCTTCAAGCAGCACCATTATACCAACATTTCACATTCTAGACATTGTTTTAGGTGTATTTGACCAAAAGTTTCACTGAAAATTCACATGCAAGCTTTTTTTCAAGGCTGTGGTATTTGCCCGCAAACAATACCTTTCAGCTAGCTAAAACAGAATATTATGCTATCAGCGAGCAACATGGCTAATGCCTTTCACACAGCTTTGTCTCAACTCCAAAGAGCCACGGAAGTAAAAGCTCATAATAATAATTGAAACAATCTTTGAAAAAATGACTTACCAAGCATGGCAAACAACTCAAATATGTAGAGCAAAATGTTCTGAAACTGCTTCACTTCAGCTTCGATTGGAGCCGTGCTGGGGGCGGAGTCTGTGAATTTACTCTATTGGTGTCATAGCCCCTGTAGGAGTTCAGAGTTAAGAGGTCAAGAGTTAATGTTTCCGTTGTAACACCTCCAGATTTGACATAGAAACACTCATTTTTAACACTCGAGTTTAACTACTATCATTTTACACCTCAGAGTTACATTAAAAGAATGTGACTCTGCTTAGAGTAAAATTAACTACTTTTGCAAGAAGACTATTAACACCAAAACATTTAACACTGTTGAATTTGCTGTGTAGTTGTGGTTTTTGCTCACTTGTTTTATATGTAAAAGCATTATTAAAAACCAGGTTTTCATGCTGCAAAACAGTGAATTGACCGTAAAGGTAAAACTACAGGAAGAGTTTTAGTAACACTACTTTGTGTAAAATTAATTACAAATTTTACTCTATGAGAGCTAATTTTCACTAGAGATGAGTGTATGAATAACACAGTATAGAGTAACATCAACTCCCATCAGAGTTTTTGAACCTCCAGTGTTAATTTCAAATAACTCAATTCAGTGTTAAAAATCAGTGGGATTTTACTCAAATAGAGTTAATTTATCACTATGATAGAAATGTGCATTAAATCAAGAGAAAAAGTCTGCATCTTTTTTCTGTTAGAGAAATGTGTCAATATATTATTTTAGAGTTAATACAGTGACAGCTTTACCTTATGATGGACTTGTAAAGTCTTTCTGAACTCAAAGCAAAGTGAAGAGAAAAAGATACATTTAAATAAATGACTAAGAAAAATAAGTGATTCTAAATAGAAAACTGAAAATCCTGTAACTGTGACGTTAACAGCACCTTTCTCAGGTTGATGGTTGTCTTTATTGGATATTTGCAATATCCCACAGGATTAATGATCGCAATCATAAAATGAGTGTAACAGTCAATGTCTAACAGTAAAAATATAAATTACAGACAAACTCTTTAAACTGAGTGGAGGACTCAGTGAATCACAACACGGTGGATTTTTATTTTAAAGCTGTAGCTCCGTGTTTCTGTATGAGTGTGCAAAAGCACTCGTTCATACACAGTAACATGTTAAGAGGAAGCTTGTGTTGCACTGGAGCGTTTTCTGTAGTGTCTGTCTCTGCGGTGCGCTGAAGGTTCAGTCCATCTGGGTAAATGCAATTAAACAGAGGGCTTAATGAAAACATAACTTTAATGTAACTGTAAAAATAACTGAAAAAGAATTATTTAAATTTCATTATTTTTCAATCACCTTAATTTTTAAATACAAAAAGAAATATCCAGAAACTCAACATCTTTTTTTTGTACTTTATTTTGTTTGTTTGTTTGTTTGTTTGTTTGTTTGTTTGTTTGTTTGTGTAAAGCAAAAACAAACAAACAAACAATGCCCCGTTGGTACAACATAAATATTAATAATTCTGAATTCAGAACTGGACAAAAAGGTTTATGGAAACAGTCATGAGATTTTATTTCACGTGACTTTTTATTGGATTCATGTGACGAAGTAAATTTAAGGCTCAGTTTCACAGGTGAGAGCGGAAAACGCGTCACAGAAATACACATTCAAACATGAATATCTGTTGTAAAATATCAAAACAATATTATTGTCTCTTAATCATATGGAAATTACAGGCGTATTATGATCCCAGTAAAACTGACACATCCGGGCTTTAAATGCCTTTACTGGATGTACACGTGACTGTATGTTTGAGTCGTTTTTTGTCATGTTGAAGTTCAGCTTTACAAAAAATACAAAACAAAACTGCACAAACCAGTTTGTAAACATACTTCAGGATGTCTGCTTAAATAAATAAACTGGCGTTACTTGAGCAGAGGTGTCAGTAGTTGCATCACAGCGTGCGGTCAGCTCTCAGTACTGACGCGCTGCTGCTGCAGGTGGACCAGGCGCGCTGATCTCTACCTCCAGGGTTCATTCTCACTACATTTGCCACTTGTTGCCTAAAGAAAGCGGGCGCTCCGGCATATATGACTGAGCCGCTTTACGCATTTATTCCTGAGCATGTTCGTGTTGCGCCTGAAAGAAGACTCGTGATTGGGCTGTTTCGGCAACATGGTTGATAACTCACGTGTAACTGCTAAGTCTGTGTTGGTAAGCGTCCGGACTTTATGTTATTTTGTCTTTACATCCAGTTCCGTCCATGTTTTCTGCGCTCACAGAACTTTTCACCTGCGGCTAACATGTGTCGCGTGCTATGCTCTTTATGACAATCTGATATCCGACCACGTGGCTTACTGAAGGAAGCATTTGATGTGATAATATTTACGACCAACCACTTTTCCCTTGCAGCAAAGCTGTTTCTCCTCTGGCAGCAGCCTTCCACGCCAAACACCCCACAGCCCGTATCCCGGCGCACAGTCTCACCAGCTCGGCAGCGGCGGCATGAAACTCGAGGCTGTCATGGAAAACCTGCAGCGCCAGCAGGCAGCGCGCCTCGCCCTGGAGGAGAAGCTCCGGCAGGCGGAGAAAGAGAAGGAGCTCCGCTGTATGGTGGAGTCCCAGATCCACCAACAAGCTCTGGCTTTCCGCCACTATCAGCTGGCGATGCCAGGCGCCCTCTCCGCCGGAGCTGAAAGCTCACCCCCAGGAGTGACCCCTCCTCACATGGAAGTCCGTATATGTGCCGAAGACGGGAACTCCAACCCCGGTATCTGCGTTAAAGACCGGGACGGGGAGGGAGATGACACGGAAGAACAGGATCTCATGGACCAAGACGAGGTCGGGGACGATGTTGGGTTAAACCAGTCCTCTCTGCAGGAAGCGTGCGTGTCTCAGCACCTCAGAGTCTTCGCTCCCCACGGTCACGCAGACTCTCCATCGTTGCACGCCGCGTCGCAGAACCACGAGTGGACCTATGAGGAGCAGTTCAAACAGGTAAGCCAGCACTGACCCACTGAACGCATCGCCCTCCTGTCGGAGCTCGCTCTGCCTCTGTGGAGCTTTCATTTCACGTTTTCATTTATTGAAACGAACACACGTTTGGTTTTGTATGGAAATAGAAGACTTTAATGCGTGTGTGTGTGTGTGTGTGTGTGTGTGTGTGTGTGTGTGTGTGTGTGTGTGGTTGTTTGGGCTCAGAACATGTTCCACTCTGTAGTGTGGTGCTGCTGTATTCCACGACAGAGCTTCAAACTTCACAGTTTACGCTGTAAAAGCTCCTACAGAGCACACGTACCTGCTGAGGTGTTTTACACACAGTTTGTTCTGAACCACGGCTGGAAGTAACCCACAGTTTTGGATGGTCACAGGATTTATTACGTTTACATTTAGTGACTTTGAAAATATTAATATTATATAATATGAATAATATCCAACCATTAAGCTTGTCAGAAAAAAGGCTGCATCAGCATAATGTCTGAACAACATAACTGATGGGTTTGTAACCACAGTGATTCTAAGTCCTCAGATTTTGTTAAATGAGTTGATTCTGCAGAATTTTTGAAAATAATTTTTTAGTAAGTAACTAACAAATCAGGTCTTGTTAGATGTAAGACATCAGAGTGTGTTTACGCTTCGTTGGCAGTTACAGGTGAGTCGTTATGTTTCCCAGTTGCTTCAGTCACATCTATACTCTCCCAGCCATGGACCGATTGATTGTGGATGTTTCAGGTCATCTTTTGCTTACGATGGATCATCCACAGCTTTGCCTAAACATGACGCATACATTAGTGACTGCATTATGCTTCACATTAAAGGACGAGAAACCAGAGCGTCTGTATGAAGACAGCTGTGTGCGGAGGACGGTGACCTGACACTTATTATTCAGTTTTTTCTTTTCTAGGATTTGTTTATGTGACTACAGATTTTATTTTAATATCACAGAATAATAATATTGATGTTTCAGATCACGTATAGAGTAAATCTT
Organism: Simochromis diagramma; assembly: GCF_900408965.1. Classification (NCBI taxonomy): domain Eukaryota; kingdom Metazoa; phylum Chordata; class Actinopteri; order Cichliformes; family Cichlidae; genus Simochromis; species Simochromis diagramma. The sequence goes on along the minus strand of NW_024387097.1, from coordinate 888,098 downwards.
CAATCAGGTCATTTAAGAAACACATTCATTTGTTATGAAGTAATTCTTTGTTTTCTGTAAATTCATGCATGTGTGGCCACAGCCTGCGTGTTCCATGTGTATGTTGTTTCATTATTGTGGAGGTTATTCGTGTGCAATCTTTCAGTTATGGGACAATCAACCGATGGTTGTGTCTGCTGAGCAGAGTGGAGCCGACATATTCAGTGTGCTCAAAGCCGCAAATCAGAACCACAGGCGGTAAATGAGTCTTTGAAAATAGGAACGAGATGTGGGATGAATATAACGGCTCGCTGAGGAGAGAAAGGTCAACGTCACTTATATTTGTACTGTTTTACTTTAAATAGTGTTTAGCACAAACGATGCTGACGGGCAGCTGTTCAAGCTTATTTTAACTCTTAATTACACAACAGCAGACGACATGAAGCAGAATCTATAGAGATGAGTCAGAAAAATAAAAGAAATTCCTGAGATACAAGAAGTTGCTGAGCAGTGCTGAAATAAAAAGATGTGAGGCAGAAAGAGAGAGATGTCGCACAAAGTTTAGGCAGAAACTCAGACGTGCCAGAAGCTGCACTGTGGAGTTTTCCCGTCTGGCGCCCACACAAGAGTTCTGGGATTTCCCCGTCTGGAAGTCGAGTCACTGCCACACTATTACACAACAGAAATCCCACCACACTCTGGGCTTTCTCTTCTAAATGCTCTCAAAGTCTTAAACAGTGTGCGGCCTCAGAATCAGTCTCAGTTGAAAAAAATGTGAGACATGATGTTTTTGCCTGGTGATCCTGTCATAATCCTAAAACTTGTGTTGTTTGCAACAACTACATTTGTATATGTGCTAATATAAACACATTTTGAATAACACAGCAGAGTCGTGCTGTGTTACTGCACTGAAGTCAGTCATGAACCGTCACAGTTCTGCACGCTGACACAAACAGAACAAAACATTTCTTCCTTTGGCTACAACCAGGTGATGTCAGGTCACGTGCTCAGAGGTGGAACGTGATGGAGCACAGCTCTGGAGGAGTGTACGATTATCGTGCAAAAGCATCAGCACAGACGCACAAATCTAGTCAAGAAGCTAGAATGCTGTTAAAGCCGAGTGCGTGCTGATCGCAGCCGAGCAGGTAACAGCAGCCGCGACGAGCAGTCGGACTCTGCGTGTGTCGTAAACTGTGAGAGGAAGAGCTGCTCATCAGTCAAGTGTTGCTGTGCAGCTGTAGCCTGATGTTAACCAGTGATTATGTCACAGGGCATTTTCACATCACTTTACAGAGTAGATCAAAGTACTCTAACAACCATCTCTGTCACGTATACAACTCACTGCATCCATTCTGACATATTATGTTTCCAGACATTTGACTCTATGAGACAGTGGACAGGAACGTGTGCAGTGTGACAGTGGGAGAAGGCACACAGTGAAGAGTGGGCGTAACCACTGTGGCTCAAAAGGCTTAGTGTAATCATTACTTTTTGTATTACACATGCAAAAACATCAATAAATTACTTTTTTTGTATGTGTAATGCAAAAATTGTTTATTTTTTAAAAATATTTGAATTATTTGGTTTCAAATAGACGCTTCACAGCATGTCACACACAGAGATGTTAAAAACACTCCTTTTGTTCTGAAAAAGGAACTTCTGATGATGACTGAACCAGCAGAGCACATCTTCCTGTAGTTTCTTTGAATCTCCATCTAGTGCTGAGGGGCGCGAAAACCTAAAGACCTGAAGAAGAAACACGTACGCAGCGCACTCGAAAACCAAAGCTTCACAGGATACTGCAGGATGCACCGTGAGATAAGAACCGTATTTCCCAGCTTACTTGGATCTGGAGTTTTGTGCCACGTGCACCAGCGGAGGACAGAAAGCTTGTGTTGAAGTTTCTCGGTGCATCTCTGGAATCTCTGCATTTTTAAAAATCTTTGTGTGTTTATTTGTGTATTCATCATAAAATCTAATGCGTTTGTCGCAGATTTTTAAAAGTCATTTGTTTACTGTTCGGGACTTGTTTTAATATCTGATTTAATAAACTGATCATTGATTTTTTTCACAGGAAACGATAAAATGCAACACAATCTTTTCTCCTTTCTTTTAATACTCTCATGCTCAAAATCTTTACATGTACAAAAAGCATTAATTCAATTAAGAATAACAAGTGAATAATGACTATGTATTAGTTTATGCTTGGAGAGCTCCTCCTCAGGTTCTTGGTTAAAAATAAATAAATAAACAGCTGCAGGACAGGGGCGGATCTAGAGAAATTTTCTTGGGGTTGCATGAGGGTGGCAAAGAACTCAAATGGGGTGGCAAAATCAAAGCCTCCCCCCCCAAAAAAAACACATGCAGGTGGTTACATATGGTTAAAATAATTCAAATGCAGTAAGTATGCACGTTTTTCATATAAATATAATCTATAACTTAATTATTGTCTGTAGCCCACATAATTACACACTTTAGTTACATAAAACATGTGAGTTTTGATGTTATGTACTGTACAGCCTGTATAATAAATGAACATGTAGCCCAATAAGTATAAAATCCAGCTACACAACATGGGGCGCTTCATTTACAAACACAAGTCTAACTTAAGTTTCACTGTTTTTTGTTAGAAAACAATCACATTGTTGCAGCTTCAATTACACAAAATGTCAGAAATCTGCACCGTCATGAACAAACATGTAAACCTAATTTTTCATGATTTGTTGGATGAACCCAGAGGTCTGAAATACAATCAGCCATTTTTGACTCTTTTTGAGTTTACGTTTGTATTTCACCCTCAGATTGTTTCATTTTATTTTTTTCCCCTCTTACCTTGTTTGGTATCTTTTCAGCTCAACTGAATTTAGTTGTTTTTTTCACTGACATACTGCATTAGTGTTACTGATCTGAAATCACACAATGAACTTAAAACCCTAGTAGTATTTTTTTACTGTAAAAAAACCCCCACAGACATGTTGAGTAAATTTTTATAACTTGAAATGCAAATATAAATTTTTGTAAACATAAACAGCTATTTATCTAAACATGCAGCCAATACACCTGCTGGTTTTTTTTTTCATTTTGTACAACCATTTAAAAATATTACTAAAACTAAAATAAGAGAACAATCAGGTGTCGCAATAAGATGCCCCACAAATGATGTGTGCCAGTAAAAAACAAGCTTGTCCACCAAAAGACAGAAGAGCACAGGGATAAACCTGCAGGCCTGATAACAGCAGGTGTATCACTCCGCTGGTTTTCTACTTAGTGACAGTGTTTACGTTGCAAATGTGCCTCTGTGACAGTCATTAGTGCCCTCACTGACACACTAAAACAAAACGACTACACAACAGAACAACTACGCAACACAACACACTAAGTAAACACTCCACACTAAACGTCACAAATCTCCCACATCTAAACTCACACTCCCTCTCTTTCTCTCTCTCTCACTGGCTCGCTCTGTCTCGCTGCCGTTACCGTCACTACTAAAACTTTTCCCTCTTCCTAAACAACCAAATCCCACATGTTGACTTTGTTTTTTCAAATTGGTCGACGTGGTACATTTTTCCACCAATAGGAAAGAGGTGGCTTTTTGTCCTTTCTTTACTGTTTTCGCGCTGTCCTTAGAAAACGCTTAAAACACACACACACAAAAACGTGACGACAGTATTTAGAAAAAGCGTGGCTGATATATTTTATCATAACTCTGGATTTACTGGCCTGTAATTAAAATTTAAAAACTTTGAAGTCCGAACTTTCAATGTGGGCTGAAACAGAGACTCAGCGTGGCTGCAGCTTATGCCAGCTTAGATCAGTCATGTGATTTGGAGGTGCAGCGTGTCCGTGGACCACAGAGGGTTAATAACACTCACCTTCCTTTCTTTTCCACAGTGTAACATCCACCCACCTGTGTAAAATCCGAAATTCCCATGGTGTTGTTCAGAATGTGCTCTGGCACGATCATAAGCATGCTTGCTACTGAAAACAAGAAAAAAGCCGGTCCTGCTATGGGCTGAACCATTTGTTAATGTTGCAGGGGGGAACACTATGCAATATATTCAGTTTTAGCATTTATATTCACTGCTGACTGTAACTACGCTCAAACTGTTAATGCGATCTTATTTTAATAAACAACACTGTCATATGCAAAACTGGGGTGGCACTTGGGGTGGCAAGGGATCATTTTAGGGTGGCACTTGCCACCCCATGCCACCCTTCTAGATCCGCCCCTGCTGCAGGATAGTGGTTGTGGAACGAGCTCCGTCTGTAGTATCATTTCAATCCCCTCTTCCTGGCATTTAAATCAACCATAAAACTGTCCATCTTCTGATCATTTGTTAATGTGAAACCTTTAAGTCACAATTCATAACAACAGCAAAGGTGAAAAAACAAATATTCCTTCTTTACAATGACGACATGATTTTTGAAAAGAACCAGCTGAATATATCCTTTCTGTTTACAATTACTGTATTTTGCTTCTCACCTTATTTTTCCAGTTTTTCCACTTATATGAAAACAAATAACAGCCTTTTAGTATTTAACATCATATTTAGCACATTTTTAGTATACACAATACATACGTCAGGGTTTTGAGCTTTTTGTGAGTTGAGGAGTTATTTTGGTTTGAAGAAGGGATTTATGTCTATTTTCATAGTCTTGTGATAGTGGTCTGATTATTTGTTCCTTTGTGCTTTTAGTTGTCCTGTCTTGTACTTTGTCTTTGTTTTGTTGGTTCCCTTTGGTGACGCCTCCTGTATCGCTCTGCTCTCTCTTTGCTCTCTGTGGTTGTCTGATCTCCCCGTTTAGTTGAGCCAGCTCAGTCATGTCCCCATGTTTCTGACCTTTTTGTCTGTGTCTAGTTTGCATGTCTGTGTCTCTGCCTGTGTTATGTTCCCTGTTTTATTTTGAAAGTCCCTTGACACGTTCAGTTTTGCTTCCTTTTTCTCAATAGACTCTGTTCAGCTGTGTTTTCCCAGTTTTACCTTATTCTGAGGTGTTCGATCTATATTTAAGTTCATTTCTACTAAACCTAAGTTGCCGTTAGAGTTCAGTGTTCTTTAGATTCCCCTTGTGTTTTCTACCCGTGTTCAAGTTTCCCTCCCCTTTGTGTGTTTCATGTCTGCATGTCTTATGATATCAAGTTCATGTTTTCATGTCTGCGGTCCACGGTGTTTCCTGTTTTACTGTGAAAGTTTCTGTCCGGTGTGCAGTGTGTCTAGTTTTGCTTCCCCTTGTCTCGTTAGGTCTGACTTGTCCCAGCTGTTCCCCATCCTCTCCTTATCTTCCTCCTCTGTTCAGTGTCGGGTCGTCTGTTGTTCCTCGTCGTGTTTCCATGCCTCCATGTTGCCTGGATTTTCCATGTTCAGGTTTTTTTTTTAAAAATCACATTCAAGGTTTTGTTCTTTGTCTTTTTTGTTTAGCGTGCAGTTTCCCCAGTTTAGTTCTAGTTAGTTTCTCCCCAGTGTGCAACTGCCTCTTGTTTTTGTACCCTTTTTATCAGCCTTATAAAACGGCTCACATTTCGTTGATATTCAAGTTTTGTTCCATGTTCCTTTGTGTCTGCATTGTGGGTCCACTCTGCACAATTCATACAGTCTGCCTCGGCACACTGACACCACCAGCTTACCACACAGCCAAACAGTGACAGAACAACATGAGCCTTTAAACTCAAAGCTGTTGGAGTACAGGCAGGAACTGAAGAGACTGCTCAAGATCTCCAGCTGCATTCACAGGACCACAGGTATAAGGATGATTTCTCTTGGACTGGCACTTATAGATATTCTTAGCAAGAACTCTTTTACCTTTACTTTCACATAAGGTTGTTTGGATTAATAACATTTCCTGTCGGGGAGCAGAATAATGGTCTGAATGCTTTGTTGTGCCAAACACACACACAAGAGCAGCGTTATCAACTGTCTGTATCCTCCTCTTGTTAATCTTTATGTTTTGTGTATTTATTTTATTTTTCATGTTATCATCAGAGTGGGTATAATGGCAGAGTGGACAAGGTGGTGAAGGCTAGGTTGGCGAGAGACAGGTAAAGAGTGACGCGTGACAGGAAGGGGGTGGTGGAGGGACAAACGTCTAGCAGGAAGCCATCAGACATGCTGGGTCACCAAATGATGCATCTGCAATGAAACACACTAACAAACAGGAGTGCTGAAACCTGAAGCCACGCATCTCTGTGACAGCTTTGCATCCACCCCAGCAGAGGGAAGTGGGAGGCCCCTGATGGAGCGAGGAGACGGGTTGGAGAAGAGAATGAGCACATCCAGACCTGAAGATGCACTTATCTGTTTCATGTTGATAGCGATAGTCCAACAGGAAAGCAGTACCCCTCGGAGATTTCAATCCCCCAGGAACAGAGTGTCAAAGTTATAATCCACAGGAAGACAATGGGAATCCAAGTCCTCTTAAATTTCTAATCTAACACGGCGAACATGAGCAGAGAAAAACCCAGAAATGACAAAACCACTTTGTAAGTCCACAGTTTGGGCAGCGGTGTATCCCTCTTTTTGCAGCAGTTTCCAACTGTGAACCTTCTGAACCACTCATCTCACAGAAGACAAAGGCAGCATCTCTTATCTGCACAACTTTCATAGCTGCTCATCCTTTGTCCCTTCTCACTCTTTCATTCGGAGCATCACATCTTCTAAGATAACATCTGGTTACATAGAAATACTTTCTCTCACTTGTTTCCTTCAAATCTCTGTGTGTCAATCACAGTATACTCAGTTATTTATTTTTAATTAAATCTTACATGATTGTCAGACATTCTCTGAATCGTTGCTTAATCATTCTGACCAAGAACTAAAAGCAGGCAAGATTTGGGCTGTATGCCCTGTTTGCATTCCTCGCTGGTACAACCAACCCAGTACAGATGACACAGGCCAAATCACAGTAAAAGGTCAGGAGGTTAGGTATCAGCCTCATACTTTATGTCTTTGATTAAGAATAAAGATGACTTACTATTAGCAAAAGCACAAATAGATAAACTCTGTTCTCGAACTTTGTATTAAGATGTTAAGACCTGTAACCCTCTCTGGGACGTGATGACAGGTGTCATCTATCCCCCTTTCCTCAACAATACACATAAAACTGTATTATTGGAAAACTGTGCATCAAAAGTAAAAATAATAATTAGTTTTAGAATTAAATGGACTGGTTCTTATACAGCACTTTTTTTAGAACTGTTTATTTAGTAATTTTTGTGGTAATAAACAAACAAACAACATGTTAACATTCTCTGTCATGAGACCATTTAAGACAGGAAAGAAGAAACAAACAGACCAAGATTAATACAATAACATGTCGTAGAGATTTATAGCTTCATATTACAATGTTCCAAAGTTCTTGTTCGTTCACCCAAATCTGGCCACACAGTTCCTGGTAGAAGATCTTCATCTCCAGTTGCAAGCTTGCTGTCATTCGGTCCATTGTATGAACTCTTTTCAGTCTGTTTCCATTGTGCTGTGGATGGTGAGGTTGTTTGTTTCCAATTCACTGTTATCATTTTCTTAGCTATCAGTAAGAGTATCCGTAGAATATATTTTTCATCTAAGGTGTACCTCTCCCTGAGTATAACTCCAAAGACAAATATGGTTGGGTTTAGTGCAGTATTTACTTGTAGGATTTGCTCTATTTCTTCTTTGATTCTTAACCAGAAACCTTGAATTATTGGACAGTCCCAAAAGATATGTGAATAGTCTATCTATATCTCATCTAATTGTTGTTTTGCATTTTAGCTTTTTAAATATGTCATCTTTACCTTGTTTATGTTCCTTCTCCAATCTTCCTTTTTCATTTTGTAGTTCTACCTGTTTTGCAAGCCTTTGTTTCTTCATTCTGGCTCCAATAGAGATAAGTTTTGCCCTTATCGTGGCTTTACTGGCATCCCATACTATTGAGGGAGAGATACTACTATCATCATTTATAGCAAAGTATTCAGATAGAGCAGACTGTACTTCCTGTTTGACCTGTGGGGTTTTTTAACAATGAGACGTTCAGTCTCCAGTGTTTAAAATAATCAAACATTCCCATATCAATGTTCACAGTAACTGGGCTATGATCAGATATAGTAATTGATTGAATTGTTGTCTCTTTTGCCCTGAATAGCTCTTTTTTTAACATACAGAAAAAATCTATTCTTGTGTAGCTTCCATGCACATGAGACATGAATGTGAAATCTTTATCCGTAGGATGTTGATGCCTCCAAACATCTACGAGTCCCAGTTCTGCCATCATGCCTGAGAGACTTCTAGACATTTTGGACTGGGGTCTTGTTATTGCTAGTTATTCTATTTCAGAGAGGTGAGTTTCTTGAATCAGGGCTACAGAGCACTGCAATCTCTTTAGTTGACCTAAGATTTCTTTTCTCTTAATTGGGTTATTGATTCCTTTTACATTATAGCTAACAAAGTTCATATATCGCGTTCTCTATATAATTGGATATTCCCCTTTCTTTCCAGTATGTACCGAGTATATATATACTTAGTCTGTAAGAGAAAATGTGAACTCAGGTCTATAACATATGTCAGAGAGAAAGAAAACTTAAAGCTAAAAAAGAACAAGACTTCCATCCTTCCAGTCGTCCACATTGTGTGCAACCCCCATTTGGTACGGGGCAGAGAAGTGTGACCCTCTTTCTCTGTGGGAAAAGTGTTTAATGCACAAATAACCAATATTACACTATTGTGTATAAGAGGTCTTAGTAAGTGTAGTCCACTCATATTAATCCTAAGCATGACCTCCGCCCAGACTAAAATATAACTTTCTAAGATAAGTGACATTTTACTACCCAAAATGAATTCCCGTCTATATTTTGGTAAGAACAGGTAGTGTATGTGGTGTACTTCTTACTTTTTTGTCTCCATTTTTTGTCTCCCCCTTTTCCACACACTTTCAAATCACTCTGACGTTTAGATAATTTAATGTCCTTCCTGCATGAGGACCCTGAGGTCCGAGATCGACAACGCCGCCTCCCTTTGCCTTCTCCTGCTGTTTCTCCAACCTTCTTTCAGCTCTTCTTCGATGTGCCGTCTTTCTCCGCAACCTATTTCGACTCCAATCTCTTTCAACTGTTGCGCAGCCTCTGTTAATGTTGCAAAGGTCTTCTCTCCAGTGTCCAGTTTTATTCTCAGCTTCGCTGGGTATAGACATTTTGCTTGCACGTTTTTTTCTTTTAAGTTGTTTGATAACCTCGTATACTCTAGCTCTCTTCTTCTGTAGGTCAGGCGAATAGTCTTGGTCAAGAAAGATCTGCTTATCTTGAAAAAAGACTTGCTTCTGGCTCCATGCTTGCTGTATGATCTTGTTTTTTATTCCTGCGTCTAGGAATCTCACTATTATTGATCTAGGAGGCGCCGCAGGGTCTGTAGGTGGCGGCCAAGTGAGCGATGCGCCCTCTCAATCTTAATATCCATCTCCGTTGGAAGTTTCAGTGATCCTCGGAGCAGCTCACTGATAAATCCGATCATATCGTGTCCTTCACTTTCCTCTGGGATCTGAAAAATCCTTATATTGTTGCGTCTCAATCTGTTTTGCAAGTCATCGCATTTAGCGGAGAGGTCCAGGTCTCGGTGGATCAGGTATCTCAGCGCCCTCTGGTGTCGCATAAGCGTGTCTTCTGTTGCGCTAATTCTTTCCTCCATTTGTCCGATTCGCTCTTCATGTTTAGCAACGTGGTCTCTTATATCCATGACCGCTTGCTCCAGTGTTTCGAGCGACATCTTTGTGTGATTGTGTCCCTCTTGATTCTCTTTACGTAGCTTTTTCAGTTCTTCTAGTAGCATTAGCTCTGGTTGTTCTTGGCTATCGTTAGCGGCGTTTAAGCTAGCTGGGCTGGGAGGTCTCTGTTTATCTTCTTTTTCCTTCCAGCTATCTTTGTTCAGCGTTCTTTGTTTTTTGTTTGTAGTCATCTTGTATACGTTTTCTGTTTACCTGGTTATTGGTTGCCTACTGAATTCAGTTGTCACTTCTTGCCTTGTGTGGCGGGGCTTCGTCGTTTTGCTGCTTACTCCAACATGGCGTCACCGGTAGACTTGCCTGTTTTATTAGATCAGATATGGCTTGCGTCCCGGCTTCATCATCATCAGAGCTCTTCTTGCTAACGTATTAACAACTTCTTCACGCTTCTCTACATCATACATGGTGGCCAAGGTGGCTACCAATAGGAAAGGCTGTTACGATGATAAATCACTGAAGCCTGTTTACTTGCTAATGCTAGCTGTTTCCACACAAAGTGCAGATGGTAACTGAGCTCAGAGAAGTGATAGCACAGTGAGAAGCAGCCTGCAGACGATGGCAGTAAAAACGAGGATGCAAGCAGGTGGAGAGCTTTATGGGAGAGTGGACAGCTGATCACCATATGTGCAGTTCTGATGACCCTCTGAAGTATTTTCTTATCGGTTGTTGTGCAACAAGCGTACCACACGGGGATGGTGTGCACCAGCACACTCTTGAATGTGGCTCGATAGAAGGACACTAGCAGGTCAGTCTGCAACCTGTTCCATCTCAAAACCCTCAGGAAATGGGCTTCAGTGGACAAAGGTGGGTCCACTGGAGACCCAAGACCCAAGAGTTCTGACAACAGTGCTGTTATCAGGGGAGAATTTTGATTGTTCTCTCATTTAAGCTACAGTCGTATTTTTAAATGGTTATACAAAACAAAAAAACAAACACCAGAGGCATTGGCTGCATTTTTAGATAAATAGTTGTATATAATTTTATTGTTTTCAAAATTTGTGCATGACTTTTAAAATGTACAATTTCTATTTGCATCTCAAGTTATGAAAATCATTCCCTAAACATGTTTGTGGTTTTTACAGTAAAACAAATATAACTACGACTATGATTTTATGTTAGTGTGTGATTTTTATTTTTTTTTACTCTACAGGCTATACAGTACATAGACTCAAAATTCACATGTGTAATGTAACTGAAATGTTTAATTTTGTGGGCTACAAAAAATAATGAAGTTCTAGACTATATTTATATGAAACGTGTATATTTACTGCATTTGAACCATATGTAGCACCTGCAGATGTGTTTTAAAAAGGCTTTGATTTTGCCACCTCGTTTGATTTTCATGCCACCCTAAGAAGATTTCTCTAGCTCCACCCCTGCACTCGACTATTAGAGAAGAATAATGCACTGCGCCACCAAGCAAAAAGTACCACTTTAAAATAAGACTCCCCTTATAGATGGCTAATAAATAGTTTATAGCTATATTATTAATTAATCTGTAAATGCTTTATAAACCATTATTAATGGTTTATTATGCATTAGTTAAGGGTGAGAAAGAGAAAAAACTGGCCGGTTTCTTGCCAAATAGTGAGCCAAATGTGTTCACCTATATATTTCATCTAGAGTTGCTATATTAAACATTTCAGACTAAGTTACTATCCTGTAAGCACAATCAGCATTTGTAAACATATTTTTTATCATATAAAATTGTACTTCAGAAATACATTATAAATATCCACAACTATCAATCGGAGCCTTGTTGTAAAGTGTCAAGCATGTCAACATTTATTTATGATCAACAAACATTTCTAAGTATTACTTGGCATTACTATAAAAAGTATAAAGCACCAACAGTTATTTAGTATTGCTAAACTTATATACAAGCATTTTAAAGATAACTAAAACTATATTAAGGAAACAAATCCCATCCCTAAATCCACCACTGGCATAAAACAAAGGAAAATTATAATAATTATAACATAATAAATGATTATACCTTAACTGAAACTGCACAGCTGTATTATTTACTCTACACACATTTATACAAATCAAAATATTAAAAAAACCCAATAAAATAAACTAACAGGTAAATCTCTTAGTTGTGTGGAAACTCAACACATACGTGAACAGATCTTTGAAAAACGGTTGGTTTTGCAGATCTTTGCTTCAGTTCAATATGTTCAAAACAAACAAAACCACTTAGAACAAATTAGGGTTTCAGACAGATTTCCCTCTTCGAATTGGAAGCAAAGTACCAGCCGCCTTCATACCTTCTATTTTGTTTTTTACTTCATCACTGCCTTGAATTGCAGCCTCACATCGCTTAGCAAAAGCTAGTACCGTCTCTCCACTAGGCCTGTTGGACAGTAGCTCCTGGAAAACATTGGGGACCGCAATAGCAAGCTCCCCAACTGATGAAGTGGACACAACAGTGTTCCTGTCGAGCCCATGCTTCTGGAAAGCTTTGGTCATGGTCTTCGTCTTTGGAAATGTCTTGAGGAGGGATTTGTATCGCTGCACAATGTCATTTAGCGTTTGAACTGAAAATGAAAACAAAGCAAATAATTAGAAAAGCAAATGCACAAAGCATACTAATCTATATATATATATACACACATAGACAGATATGTATATATGACGTAGCAAACACAGAGTAGTTTTTAGAACAAATTAAAATCATAATACTATCTTTTATGTCACATTTATAGTATCCTCTTCTGTAAAATCTTCTCTTCCAAAATCTTTTGCTCACCACGCTGCCGGAGCTTCTTCTGCTCCTTCTTGGGTTTCTTGACTCTTGAATGCTTTTTCTTGTATTTGTGCTTTCGCTTCTTTGGGGATGAAGATGAGGATGACCACACAGACAATACAGATGAAGATGCGGAAGATGAATCTGAGTTTTCAGAACCCTTCGAGGAAAATGGATCATTAAATGGTTCGTCTTTAGGTGGCTCTGCAGGATGCAAACAACAAAATGGCTGCTTTTAGAAACAAGATATTTGACACCACTCAGATTACACTGAGTGACAAAGATGTGCAGAGTAGCTGCTACTTCAAAGTCCCCTGCTTTTCAATTACACAATTGATGATTTAGTAAGCTTATGTGCTTAAAAAGAATGACAATTTTGTTAAAGAAAATCATCATGTGAATAAAGTGTATTAAAAAAAAAATCCCCACTCGCCCCTGTGGGCGGTCAATCCTCCAAGCTCGGGTCCTCTACCAGAGGCCTGGGAGCTTGAGGGTCCTGCAGTATCTTAGCTGTTCCCAGGACTGCGCTGGAGCCACTCGCCTAGCTTGGGAGTCACCGCACCGCAGTGGCGGCTGGCCCATAGGGGGCGCTCGGGCTCCGCCCCCCCAAATGTGGAGGAGTAAAAATATATATTTTTTAAAAATTCATCAATGATAGTTTTACTATGTGTGTGCCCATATACAGCCAGGCGTATTTTAACATTTTCACCAGCTGACTCATTAAAGTTCAACCAACAAACGGTGTTTTTCTTCTTCTGGGGCGCTCGTCAAAGCGCCCTTGATATGCAGCGAAATAGCCTATCATTAAATGGTTGCCAGGGGAAAATAATAAATATTTGACCTATCAGCGTCGCTGAATTAAATGGTTTGGGGGCGCTTAAAATTGCGCCCCTGCAGAAAACGCGCGAAGATTTGCTGTTCTAGAATTTTACCTCAGTCAGTAGCCTAAGTGAGCTATAAGGTCAGAGAGAGACGATGGCAGCGGTATTGTTAACGGTTGAGGCACAGCCTCCCCCAAATTCGGTTAGATCGCTTCTAACCTACCCTTTTGCCAGAAGGACAATGGCAGAAAAACTGCAAGTTAAAGAGTTGGGACCTGACAAGCCCGAAATTCAACTAACCCAGGCAACGAAGGAGAAGTCAAAAGTATACAACAGGACTTTTTGTCGGAGTTGGTTCCAGCGCAAGTCGTGGCTGACAGGCTGTGCATATTGATTTATATGATGCAGCCGGCTTTATATTGTTGCTTGATTACACCACACAACATTGGATTGATGTAGCCTAAGTAATGAGTAAGTGGACACATTCATTTTTGCTTAAAGGCTACTGGATGCTAATTTCTTTCGCTTTCTACCTGTAACTTATGTAGCTAGAGGAAAGCTTTCTGTTGTGTGTTGCCATCTAGTGGGCATGAGGTATCACTGTATGAGTTAATCACCTAGCAACAAATTAAAATTGTGTTGTTTGATGTACTCATTAAATGGGTCATTTTAGTCGATATCATAAAAATTGCCCCCCCTGAGATTTTTTTCAGGAGCCGCCACTGCCGCACCGAGTGCTCCGATTACCACGGGGACCACCGTTACCTTCACCCTCCACATCCTCTCGAGCTCTTCTCTGAGCCCTTGGTATTTCTCCAGCTTCTCGTGTTCCTTCTTCCTGATAATGCTGTCATTCGGAACCGCTACATCGATCACTACGGCCGTCTTCTTCTGTTTGTCTACCACCACTATGTCCGGTTGGTTAGCCACCACCATTTTGTCCGTCTGTATCTGGAAGTCCCACGGGATCTTAGCTCGGTCATTCTCCACCACCCTTGGGGGCATCTCCCATTTTGACCTCGGGACTTCTAGGTTATACTCGGCACAGATGTTCCTGTACACTATGCCGGCCACTTGGTTGTGGCGTTCCATGTATGCCCTGCCTGCTAGCATCTTGCACCCTGCTGTTATGTGCTGGATTGTCTCTGGGGCATCTTTACACAGCCTGCACCTGGGGTCTTGCCTGGTGTGATAGACCCCAGCCTCTATGGATCTTGTACTCAGAGCTTGTTCTTGTGCTGCCATGATTAGTGCCTCTGTGCTGTCTTTCAGTCCAGCTTTGTCCAGCCACTGGTAGGATTTCTGGATATCAGCCACCTCCTCTATCTGCCGGTGGTACATACCGTGCAGGGGCCTGTCCTTCCATGCTGGTTCCTCGTCTCCCTCCTCTTTCTTGGGTTTCTGCTGCCTGAGGTATTCACTGAGCACGCTGTCAGTTGGGGCCATCTTCCCAATGTATTCATGGATGTTCATTGTCTCATCCTGGACTGTGGTGCTGACACTCACCAGTCCCCGGCCCCCTTCCTTCCGCTTAGCGTACAGCCTCAGGGTGCTGGACTTGGGGTGAAACCCTCCATGCATGGTAAGGAGCTTTCTTGTCTTGATGTCAGTGGCTTCTATCTCCTCCTTTGGCCAGCCTATTACCCCAGCAGGGTACCTGATCACAGGCAGGGCGTAGATGTTGATGATAGCTGACTTCGGAGAAAATGTCTCTCTCCTTCCAGTTCTTCAGTTCTCTTCTTTTGCCACTCCAGTTTCTCCTTAAGAAAAGTCAGTTTCTCTCACTCCTTGTTAAGAAGGGCAGTTGCAGTAGGGGCAGGATTAGAAGAAGAATCTAAAGAACAAACAATTATTAAATGACAATACTAAAATAATTTATAATCTAAACTTGGGAAAAATATTGATTAAAAACGCTCACAACTTGAATTTATAAAAAGCCACTTTGTAAAAAAAGTTATGTTATATACACCTATGGTGGTTCAGACGTTTCTAAATCAAGGCAAATAATTCTTATGTTTACTGCCTTACTGGGGTGTTTAATATAAATTTAATGATGCACATAAACAAAACTAAAAATATACCTCTAAGTGATATCAATCGTTTAGAATAACCAATAGTAATAGAGCTATTCACATGTTATGTGATGTTAGCTAGCCACTGTAGCTAGCAGCCAAATGGCTCGGTAGCTAGGTAGCTAGCATTATACTCACCGTCATGTCTAACTGCTGACGTCGTTGGCTTAGTGCAATCTAGATCTTTTTGTATCTCTTCGAACGTGTGCTAACAAATTTTTATCTTCTGCTCCATCCATGGTGCAGCAACTTGAACGAGCGCCTTCAGTGTGTCTGTTCGTGCCCCTGTGGCTTGACCTTCCAGAGCGCTCCACTGGCTGTCGCGCTCTGATAGGAGGGGCTTTCCTTAATAAAGTTAACTGTGATTGGATGTTTGTATAAGCTCCTCTGCGTTTAAATAGACCCTGTGCACGAGAAAATGCTAACTTCCTGGTTTGAGACCGGATGTGGGGTTGTACATTTCCGGTAGCTTTACTTTGCGGTCAATCGCTACTGCGAAGATATCCTCCAAAATCCAAAACTCGAAAATGGAAAGAGTTACAAAGAGCAGAAGGTGGGAACACTCACCACTGCTGTGTCATAAAAAATCTAATGATCAATTTTGACGTTTAAAGAGTTTAGATCGATCAGTTGTTTACATCACTCAACACAAGCAGAACTGCATCACTGCAGCAGAAGACACATCGTCCACATGCAGAAGCACATCTCTGTATAGTGACTGGTCTTATGATTTAAACAGGCAAATGTTCAGCATTCAAACTACAGGTGAAGAATAGTCAAACCAGATGTTTCCCCCATTACGTCGAGATCAGCTAGTCAAGTACACACCTACACAGCATGTTAACAAACTGTGAAGAAAGCCACACAAAAAATGAATGATTGCTGGTAGGGGTTTCTATACATTAGTATGTACGAAGGGTATGTTGTGACTTACCTTCAAAATTACAGCGGTCCCTCGCTATAACACGGTTCACCTTTCACCTCGCTGTTTCGCAGATTTTTTAGTGCAAGTTTGCATGTTTATTTTTACATCACATTGTGTCCTGCGTCCTGATCGCTGCAGACGATCTCCTCCGTGACGTCTCTCCTGTACAGTACAGAATCGCTGCATCGATGCTAGCAGTGTGACTCTGAAGTGCAGTGCTGGATGTCCACGATGTCCACGAAACGTTTTGCACCGTCAAAAAATAAAATTGGCTACTTGATTTCACCTATCGTTGGTTATTTTTAGAACATAACACCCGCGATAAACGAGGGACAGCTGAGAAATATAACATCTGAATCCCTTTTCTCTTTTGCTCTGAGGCGCAGGGAAAAATATCGACAAGCCGATGAACATCATTTACAGATATATTGGGTAAATGCCCTAGACATCTATAGAAATGTAAATCGCCGTTTGATTCATTCATTTGCTTAACTTGTTTTGGACCGTAAACCAGGCGCGAATAGGACACCGGAAACAAAGCTCCCCACAGGAGTTTCCGCACCGGAAGTAGCATATGCTAACGTGCACATAGTCTTTTAAGTTTGTTTTCCCTCCCTTTGGCGGCAGAACATATTTCTTTAGCATGAATCCAGCAGGTAGATCTACATAACAAAGTCGGAGATACATTATAACAGGTGAAACAATCCTCTTTTTTGAGTGGGACTATTTTTGATTATAGGGCTTGATTTATATAGCATGTGAAGTTCTTTAACTCTGAACCGATTTGCACTAGACTCCCATAGAGTATTTTACGGTGTTTCGAGGTGATAATAAAATTAATTACTCATGTTTTCCACCAGAATGTCTTTGGGAATGAGATTGCGCGCCAGAATAGAAGGAAAACAAACTAAATGTAAGGCACTGAGGCTCATTAAATGGCTGCAGAAGAAACACCTGCTAAAAAAGCTTAGATGCCCTGTTTGTCACCATAAGATGAAAATGATTTCCGTGGTGAAGAAAGACCAATATATGTGGTATGTATAATGCATGATAATGTAGTGCATGTTAAATATTACAAAATATTTCTGTTATCAATGCAAGAGGCAGCATTAACCCCTTTTCATTATTATTTTCTTCATACTTAATTTTGTGATTATCTTTTCAATGAATGCTCTTGTTTAAGGGTCCATTTCTTTATTTTACTCATTGGTATGTTCTCAGGTGCTGCAAATGAGCAAGTCATAGGAAAGTTTCCAGAACAATTAGAACTGGCTCCCTCTTTGAGAAATCAAAAACATCTCTTTTCAGTTGGATGAAGTTCATTTACAGGTATATGTAGATGTAGACATTAATAGCAATGCACCTTTCATAATTGAACACCAATACAAGACTTGTGAAATACAATTAGGGCATCAGTAAGTAATAATTGTCTCAATTTCTATCACAGATTTTCACAAGGGCTCAGGCTCAGACAAATAGATATGATCGATGATGAAGTGGCTGGCAGCTCCAGAACACTAAGTAGCATGGCAAGACACATTCGACATGTTTGTATACGTGCAATTAAAAGACACAGATGTGGTTATAGATGAAAGCTGTCTCCGTCATCAGCGAAAGGTTGGTAAACTCTCAGACAGGTTTGTTAGAATCAATGCAGATCTGAAGGTGTCCTCTAAACATGGAAACCTTTACCATAAGTAAAAAAATTAGTTTTCAGTGTAGTAACTATATTATTAGTGCAACAAATACAATAAAAAATCAGTTAATAAATATATATTTACTCTAATAATTACTTGAATATTTTAACATTTGAGTAAGAATTAAAATATTTCAACAAAAAAATACTTTTAATCCCAAAAGGAAATTAAAATACAGAAAACAGGTATTCAACCAACATCTTGGCCATCCTGTTAGGTAGTGAAGTTAAATTCCAATTTACTTTAATAACAGGATTATGACTAAAGTTTTAAGAAGCAACCATCTTTTTGAATGTTTCTTTGTTTAATTTTATTCTTTTTGTTTTCAGTATGCACGTGGACGCTTTGGAAATGCATGGAAAAGGAAGAAATGGGTATTTGGAATGATGGGAATTAAAGACAAAAGGCGAAGGCTCGTGTTAAAACTTGTTGAAAAACGATCAAGGCGCCACCTTGTTCCTCTGATCAGACAGCATGTTAAGTTGGGTAGTGCCATTATCAGTGATGAGTGGAGAGCCTACAAGAATGTTTTGACAAACATGGGGTACAGACATTACACTGTAAATCACAGCAGGTGGTTTGTAGATCCTCAATCTGGCAGCATATCGAAAGGGCTTGGATGACCATCAAAGGACATGTCCGTAGACTAAGAGGAAATCGCACTGAGAAGTTGCTGGAGGAACACCTCATGGTTCTTGAGTGGTCATCTTGTCTTGGTTCGCGACACCCTGATGGACCACTGGGACGCTTATTTAAGGACATACAAAAAATATTTCCAGTTTGAACCAGTCTGGCATGAACTTTTTTTGGAGGGGTGACTGTTTGGTGTTTTAAAAAACACATTTAATGTTACATGTGTTACTCTTACAATACATTGCCATTTTTGACAGTAGTTAAATGTTATTTCAAGCACTGATTGTAATTTAGTGTTATAAACGGTGACATTATACATTTAAGACTCTCTTTTGTCATTTATAAATGTTTAGTAGTCATAAATAAATGGTGTCATGCTTGACACTTTACAACAAAGCTCCGATTGATAGTTGTGGATATTTATAATGTATTTATGAAGTACAATTTTATATGATAAAAAATATGTTTACAAATGTTGATTGTGCTTATAGGATAGTAACTTAGTCTGAAATGTTTAATATAGCAACTCGATGAAATATATAGGTGAACACATTTGGCTCACTATTTGGCAAGAAACCGGTCAGTTTTTTCTCGTTCTTGCCTTTAACTAATGCATAATAAACCATTAATAATGGTTTATTATGCATTTACAGATTAATTAATAATATAGCTATAAACTATTTATTAGACATCTATAAGGGGAGTCTTATTGTAAAGCCGGTTTTAGAATGTTTGAGGCGCACAACACGAGGTTGAGGCCTCACTGTAACCAGCACGCTCCGTTTTGCGTAACTATTTTTAAATCCCGGTAAAACTGGAACCACGCAAGCTAGCGCAATAATTTTTTTTGGCATAAGAAACCGGAGGAGTTGTACTTACATCTTATGCCATTAGGTCGTCCTAAGTCACAGTTCCCTTCCACATATAGCTTTGCAAAAATTCCATAAAAAGCACTGCAGCAACAAAAACATAATATTCCAGAAACACGCTTTGCCGATCCGATCAGCTGTTCATAGCACTTCCTATGTTGGAATAGACGTCAGCGCAAACTATCGCATGTCCGCCATTACCTGCCCGAAACCGGAAGTTTCCACGGAAAATGTAGTTTTTTACCTTCAGGGCCTTATAGACCTATACTGCTGTTTTTAAGTCATGTTGACTTTATGCTTTTCTGAATAGTTGCTGGGATGCTTAGAACTCAAATTGCACTGCTGGAAGTAGTTTATTTTGATGCACATCCTGTTTTTTGTAAATTTGCATGAAAATATTTATTTTCCTTTTTCCTGCAGTATATAAAAATTGGTACATGTCAAAAATAAAACTATGAAGGCACTCAGAATAAATCTCCTATGGTTGGAAACTATTTTGTGTAACTTTTTTGTATTTACAGTTTTGAGCTTGTTGCGTGAGCTTCGTAAAAAGCCTGCCTCAGGTATGCTTTTATCCACACCTGACTAGGTGTGGCCAGTTAGCACCAGCTGAACACATTGAAGAGATTAGGGGCTGCAGAGGAGGGTAACAGAGCTATAAACCTCTGAAATTTCTCTAACTAAAAATATATGTAAAAAAACAAAACAAAAAAAACAAAAGCTATTTTCAATTTTTTTGGAGTATATTGCACTTTTATGCAATTTAGGCAGTTACTATGGACTTAATGCATACATATTATTAAAATTTGGGCTACAACGGTTGTATTGATGTATAGCAGCTTGAAATGCTCCCAAAAATGGCAGTACAGCCTGTAAAAATATAAAGATATGCTCTGGCAGACTTGGTTCTG